>NC_040883.2:2904732-3159732 GCF_900634795.4 Betta splendens | reverse complement strand
AATATGACGCTGCATCTGTATCAAAAACCTAAACACGTCAAGGCCAACACACGCAGCGACAGCAAGAAATGAGGAGAGGAACCTGAAAAAAAGGTTTTCTGTCTGATCCCTTTTAAAAAAATTAAAAAACTTGAATTTTGTTCTATTTAGAACATTTCTCCTTCATTGTACGTGCAGTCAATAATTCATGTTGGTATAAAAACTCTGTGATGACTCTGGGTTTTGTTGGCAGCACAGGAAGGAAAGCTGCCATTTACCATTTCATGATTGTCTGTTTCCTTTTACAGGCCAAACAAGTGCACTGCGTTCCTCCCCCGGGGCTTCACCGCTGCCCTGTCTGTCTGTGCCTCCCAAAAGCCGGGATGTGAACCCTTCATGACATCCCAGACTGTGAAAAGCTCAGAGTTTTGGCTCAGCAAGTAAAAGGAAATTAATCCATATATAGTTCAAATAATCCCCAGGCTCCGCAGGACGACTGAGCCTCACAAATCACACTTATCTCAGGTCTAAAAGCCTAAAACAGCATCACGCAAAAAGCATCTTTAGACAGAAACTAAAACTGTGTTCATGTTTGTGGCTAAGACGTCTCTGAAGGCAGATCCAACGCTGGCTCCGTGTTGTCTCCATGCATGTGAGCAGCTCGCAGGCGATCAGCTTCTCATTGAACTGCTCCTGATGAGCTCCACTGCTCAGCACAGAGCGCAGTCACAGACAGCGATGCGGTGACGCGTCACTTCGCCCATGGGGGAAAGAGCAGCACAAAGGGAGACTCACTGTACGTGGAGACGGGAGACGGAGATGGAGCCTGGCAGATTTAGAGACAGGTTGAAAGTGAAACCCAGACGCAGACAGAACATGTCAGCGAGAGCGTTAAAACAAGAACGTCTGTACAACTTCCCTCCAGCGGAGCCTCACGGCGCTTTAAGGACACGGACACGATTCAATTACAACTATTACTCTGTACGAAATATGAAAGAAGAAATACTTACAGTATTACTGCAGTGTTTGTTTAAACTATTTCAATTGAGTTAAATTAGTTGCTGCTGATCAGTAAAGATAAACGTATTTGGCCAAAACTAGTGTTCATGTTTATGTAAAGTAGGAAACTGTTATAGTGAATGTGCCACTAGCTCCTTTCACTTCATTCTAAATGCGAGGAAACGATTGAGATTGGATTGGAATCTGGAGCAGGTAGAAAAGAAATGTGTAACAGCTCGGCTGATCCTCAACAGATTCTGGAAGTGATTCTGGAAGGTGTGACTGTACGTAGAGTCAATTCTGTCCCCAAGACCGTGGCCTCTAATGGGAAACCATGGCAACATGAGCTGGATGGTTCCCAGTGAATGTGAAATGCCAGAGCTGCTTGATCACGTTTGTGAAGGGAGGCTGCGGAGACAGACGGCTTTGGAACCGAGGAGAGGAATGAGGGAGGAAGAGAGATGATGCCTGAGCAGAGAGAGGGGGGAGAGAGGGGGGGGGGGGGGGGGGGGGGGGGTACAGCAAGAATTAAACAAAGGAAGGAGAAACAACAGGAAGAGGAGAGGAGACGAGTAAAAGGAAGAAGAAAGAAAGGGAATAAAATAGACTGATTCCTTTATTCTATTCTAAAAGAACAAGGAAATGAGAAGGTGATGAAAAGGAAGCGGGAGGAAGAATTAGTTCCTTCTCCATCGCTCACGAGACCTTCAGTCTCTGCAGTGTCCGGTTCAAACACGAGGCTTCAGCCCGAACGTGCACGAGCAGGAACCGAAGGCCGCCACCGCATCCCATGCACAGAATGCGGCGGCTGCGGCGCCGGAGGGTCCGGCGGGCGCTCACCTGTCTCACAGCGCCGGCCCGTGAAGCCCGAGGGACACACACACGTGTTGGGAGACACACAGGTCCCTCCGCTCCGGCACCCGTCCTCGCAGAACGCTGCAACACAAACAGAAGCTCAGTGTTATTGTCCTGCGTCACAGCTCTGCGAAGGAGGTTCTAACGGCAGGTAACGGTTCTGTCGCTCACACCGGCTTCATGCACGTTTTCATGTGTGAAGTTGCACCGAGCGACGTGACAAAACTGAGCTCAAACCTTGTTTATAACTCATCATTTTCACACTGGAACCCACCGACCTTCAGTCCGTTTTGGTTTATTGAAAACGCCTGAAGGGAAAATGCTGAAACGGGTCGAAATATCGTGTTGGGACTTTTCTAATTACGCCCCGTTTTCTGCCAAACAGAAGCACCAACGCCTCCACTGAACTTCGCTCCCGCATCAGAAGCGAATCCAAAGACGAGCAGCGCTCCGTTCTCCTCCTTCGGCGCATGATGCTCGTGACTAACAGCCACCGCTCCATTTATGCTCCAACAGCCTGGTCTGAGTCTGGGTTTGTGTTGACGGGCCTGGTTCTGTACCAGCACACACTCCTACTGTGAGGAGGAGAACCATCCTGCAGTGACGGCGCCAGCAGTTCTTAGACATTAACAGAAAACGCCTAAATGCAGCTGAGGAGAACAGCAGCGGTCCAAGGTCCATGTTGGTCAAACTAATCATTTCAACGGAGGTCAGAATCTGACAGCTCATAATTGCTCCAGCACCGGTGGGATTTACTGCAGCTGCTGCATCAGTCATTCACAAGGTGACATCCTGCACCGCTGTGTGCAGGCGTCTGGATGCAGGTGGGAAGTGAAGGTGTCGAAGGGCAGGAAACGCAGGCGTGAGGAGGATGGAACCCAACACAGCGACATCGAACCCAAAACAGCGCCATCGAACCCAAAACAGCGCTATCGAACCCAACACAGCGCCATCGAACCCAACACAGCGCCATCGAACCCAACACAGCGCCATAGAACCCAAAACAGCGACATCAAACCCAAAACAGCGCCATCGAACCCAAAACAGCGCCATCGAACCCAACACAGCGCCATAGAACCCAAAACAGTGATATCGAACCTAAAACAGTAACATCGAACCCAACACAGCGCCATCGAACCCAAAATAGTGACATCGAACCCAAAACAGCGACAGCGCCATCGTCTCAGCCCAATTAATGGCACAGTTTGAAGGATGAGCCTTAACGGGCCGGACCGCCTGCCTGTGTCCACTTACAGCACAAACCCAGTGCAGCCGCGCCTCACTTTGCTTTATGAATTCAAAGAAACAACTATTTATCCTGTAAATTATCCTCCGGGGGGGTTTCAAGAAAAATGTTCTAAAGCGATGCATAAGTGTAATAAATAAAAGCAGCCGACGCCAGAAGCTATGAGAGCAATTAACGTGACGGGTTCCACTGTTTAAGAAGTTCTATCAGGCCCTCATTAGAAGCTTGATTGCCTCTGCACTAATAAAGCTCACATTTAAAATTAATTACACTTACACTCACTAAATCTATCTCCAGCTCTAATTATGGTTTCGCCGCCATCAGCAAAATGCCACCCTGGCCCGTCGAACTAATGGCTTCCAGAGGCGAGGGCCTTAACTGGGGGAGGGTGTGGTCCGTGGCTTTTCAATAATCTGAGGCGGCGGCGGCCATTTTGTTGTCCAAACACCGGCTCCGCGGTCGGACGCAGGTTCGTCTTCCTCTTCATCGACTGCAACCCCCATTTTGCTGTGGCTGCTCGTCTCCGCCCCCTCCCTCCACCCCCCACGCCACATCACAGGACCAGCGGCACGGTAATAAACAGCGGCGCAGGAGGCCGACCCCTGGAAGTGTCGCCTCCGTGACCTCCAGCTAAACTATCTCACTGCTTAAGTGAGCCTGTTGCTGATTTGTGACTTCTCCAGACATGCTTATACCCACAGATTTGCTATTTGAGTTTCCCATTACAGGCCTAGATTGCTTTCCAGTGGGTGGTGAGAATAAAATCATTGCACTCGGTGCCGTAGCTAACTGCCACATTCACGGTCATTGCGTGTCCAAGGAGCCACCTCCATCCATCCATCTAACGGCTGCATTATCACACAGAAAGACAACGGGCCTCACAGAGCATCAAACAGCCTGCCAACTCTCATGTGGTCCAACAGATCCGAGATGAGATAACCATAATGTGCTCCTATTCAAAGTCTAAATCTCGAGAGTCTTTCATTTCTTTTAAGAATCCGGCTTTGAATGAGGTGAACACGTTTAGCAGCTGTACCTGAAGGGAGTCACACACTAATTTGTCCCCTCATGTAGAAGCAACACTTCATGTTCCAGAGTAAGAGTGCGTGGAAGCTGCCGTACACTGTACCTGATGAAGGTCATTAAGCTCTGGAGACGCCTGAGGGTCAGATGCTTAGTCCTTTCACCTGTTGTAGCAACAGGAAATATGTGCATGCATTGATCCATAGCAAAAGCTCAACGCGATGATTCTTCTGTGTCTGTTTGAGCTGATGTAGTTTAAACATACTCGTGAAGCTTCACCTGTGGTTTAGGACTGTTTCTATATTTAGAACTGTGTTGCATGGCGTATATTCTCTATAGGCAGCTAATCGTTTCACTATGAATAATGACACTTATGGTGAGTAGGTGGAATGATTAGCACCGTTCTCGCATGGTCCTAAACGAGCAGTTTAAAGCAGACTTTCATCCATGAGTGGATGATTTCCTGTGTCGGCTGAATCTCGGACGCTGCGGCTGAACGTGACCCTCGCCAGCGTTTTATGAGCAGAGCTGTGATTTGGCCTGGACTTCTGCAGCTCCTTCTCAAAACAATTAATCCCGCCTTAAACCCGAGCATATCTTCTAACAGATGGGACGGAGAGGATGAAAGCCTTTCTCGCGTGCTCCTGAAGACAGAGGGGGATCCAGATAATGGATTAAAGACCCCTTCCTTGGCTTCTCCCGCTTCATCTCTGCTGCTGCAGAGAAAGGGCTCTTTTTCTTACTGCAGCGCATGAATAATCCTGGATCTGGGATAATGAATGCGCGGCGCAGAGCTGGAGGCCCAGTGTCCGAGGACGAGCTGAGCAGGCCAGAAACACACGGACTTAACTCCAAACGCATTTACTTATACAAGCGCCTCACTTTGTTATGCACTTCACCCTTGGCTGTACTCTCTGTTGGGCATTTACTGAACATCACAGATAATGACTGCACTTACAAGACAATAAGGACTCGGGCCAGGCGGTCGGCATGGATTAAAGACGCATTAAAGCAGATTTCTACTGGCATAATGCATCTACCGAGGGTTGAGCGGATAGTTGATCGATACCGCTGACATGACAATTAATTCCACCAGGTGCTCCTGGAGACTTCTCGCTCTGCTTAGCGCCTCCACACAAAGAGCAAGTCAGGAGGAACATGCGCGGTGAGATAAAACCACCTCCTCGAACAGAACAGGTGTTGCTCCGTAACGCGGAGGAGCCACACGTCCGCTCGCTGCCGAGGATCAGTGGTAAACGACGGACGTCTCGCCAACGTGTGCGGCCAAACTGTGACATAAGTTCACATATGCAACAGCAGCGAGACTCGCCCTCATAACACGAGGCCTGAACCGACAGAGGAGCCATTAGCGGCGCTGAAAAACAGCCGCCACAGATTTTCGACGTGTTGCAAAGCAGCCTTGGCGTTTAAATGGCCCTCTGAGTCCTGCTTTCACTTTAAAAGCATTCTGCATGTTTTTCCTCAGGCCATTACATTTTAGGCAGCACAAACCGCCGCCACATTTTCTGGTCTTCCTAGTTATCTATCCGCACACAGCGCTGCCTAATGGTACTTTAAAATCAGAAGATCACTGTCCTGAGAGTTAGACTGATCCCTTAAAAGCATGTTCTATAATCCTAATCCAAAGTCACGCTTTCATAAACATCTAGAAGTGAGAAGGAAGGACTTCTCCACATGCGCCGCTTTGCTTCACGTGTGGCGACTCTCGTTCCATGTGTTAAGACTGACTACACGCAGGGGCTCAGACCTGGAGAAGCGATGGAGGCGACAGACTGAGATGAAATAATAGACCATCAGGCACAAAACAAATGTTAATGTCGTTGAACGTCGGATTTAGTTTGTCACATCTACTTAAAAACCTCTCATCCGTCTGTCAACTTCCCACAAGCTTTCTATTGTCATATTTGTGATTCAATAAACATTCTTTATTCGTGAAATTAATTCGATTGACAGAAAATGCACTGCTGCATTAAGTGTGTGTTCCTGTTCAAATGAATCCTGTGTGGGTGTGAATTTGTTTCCATGAATGCACTCGCTGCACGTTATTGCAGTTGCAAAAGTAGGAGTGAAAATGAAGCCGAGGTGTGGATTTCAAAAGAGTTTGGAGAATGTGCAGTAACTTCACAAACAGACCATGTTGCAGGACTCTGTGAATAAATAAGAATAAAATCACCCTCAGCCAAAACAATTCTTATTTGTGTGGGTTTTTGTAAAAAAAAATCTATTTATGCAGAACAACAGAATAAAAATATGAGAAAAAAAATAGCCCAACATAAATATACATATATTCATCTTATTGCATTTTGCTTTTTGACCAAATCAGTTTGTGGCCAGCATTAACTGGCTGTTCACGCCATGTCTGGGTGATTTTATCTATTCTCATCTGTGGAGGAGCCGTGGGAGCGTGAACCTATCAGAGCAGCGACGCCCTTGGCAGCTGGATGTGAGGAGCTTTCATAACGGAGGGCGGCGCGCGATGAGCGGATCCCTGCGTCTGAATCCATTACGGAGACGCAGGCAGGTAGGCAGCTGACGCCACTGTTTTCTCCTGCCTCCGCGGTTGCACTGATAAGATGAGGCTTGCTGCTGAGAGGAGAGACGCACGGCTGGAATTACCCCTGACCCGCGCCGCTGGAATCCGGAGGAGGATCTGCATCGCATCCAGTCACATGTGAACGTGATTCCGTGCGGATGCTGGTGTTGGATGGATGGCACTTGTTGGTCCAGAGCGGCGCTTCCTCCGTTTTCCCTGCGCTCAAGTGTGCAACTCGCAAGTACAACTAATAGCAGCGCTTCAGAACAATCAACCTCTACCTAAATGTCAATGGATGTGGGTACAGGTTGACGTCTGTCACCTCTTCAGCAGCATCCAACCAACGCGACCTCTGCTTCTCAGTCTGTGACCTTTACATCCAGCCTGTTATCAGGGGGCGAAGCACTGGGTCAGTAACTCACTCACCTCCCGCGTCCTTGACTGCGACACTTGCATGGCAGCACCCTGCTCCTCAGGGGACGGCTCAAAAGCAGGACACCAATTGGGTTGTTACATTATAAGATGTGATAACAACCAAAAAAAAGGCTGTCATCACACACACTGAGCTACAGAGTAAACAGGATTTACTTGAACAAATTAATCTGTACTTTTTTATTTTATTGCTTCTAAATGATGTCTCTATTGTTGTGAATGTGGCCTTCAAATGTCAGGGACGCTGCACTAATTACAGTAGCTGTAACTTCTCTACCAGCGCCTAAAGCAAATCAACACAAACATGACGGCTCCATATACACAAACTCATATCATCGGCCTCCTTTGTCACGCTGCCTTTGTCAAGTGTTGAATCAATGCAACAATAGTAAACACAGACGCATCTACACAATACGAAGCACACATGCTTTTAATTTAATCGTGACCTGCTGAACAGAGGTTTGTCTGACGCATTAACTACAGGAGGACAGTTCAGCTCAAGTCTTATGACTTGAACAACTTTGTACTTATCTGATCTTTTGCACAGTCCAGACATGGTTGTGTAACTGGTCCGTTCCAGTCACCAGCAGCATGAATACACCGCTGGACAACAGCAGCATTCAGCGGCGGCGGCATTGTTGTATTTACTCTATCTGCTGTGTGTGTAGCCTGCAGTGAGCCATAAATCAGCCAGGGCCCACAGATTTGAACTAAAGTGTTTTGGAGCCTGGCGCCTCTGGGCTTTGTGCTTTTCAATCCCAGTCCAAACTCCATCTGTGTTTGAAAGCGGTCTTTCTGCAGCGGTGGCTTTGCAGCAGGTGCTTTTCTTCATGCCATTAGTGCAGATTGTAAATCAAATCCTGTATTAGTCAGAGAATTTGGAGGGCAACGAATTTGCTGCAGAGCAAAATTAGTTTTCTTTGAATTTTCGGTTGATTGGACGAGGGAGACGGCATCTGGAGAAATGAAGCTAATACAGATCAGAAGTACAACACTAGCAACAAATAACCCATGCATCTACACACACATCACTTCTGTCTGCAGAGGGTTCAACGCCTTCACGTTCACTGGAAACGCGTTTAACCAGGACTGTCTGACAGCAACAACACTGTGTTTGCTCCAAACACCACGCTGATCACTTTCTATTTGCTATTCAAACCTGCTGCCACAAACTCACTACTGCGCCATATTTCCAGCGCCGCCTCGCGTTCCTGCTGACGCAGGGAAGTGAAGGAGGATTTAGGGAAAAGTGCAGTGAAACCATCAGACGCTGACAAACGCGTCAAGAGGAGCAAACTACACAATTCATTTAGACTCACAGTCTTCAAACACGTGGCTCAGACCCGTGGAGCCGCTAAACACACACACACACGCACGCACACACACACACACACACACACACACACAAGCGCGTTTCATTACTTTGAGCCGAGCGTAAGTCCCGGGTCCGAGTCAAATGTCAAGTCCTCAGAAGCAGACAAGTGCACAAAAAGTGTGGAGCTTTCTGCAGAGTTGACAAACACAATGTCACAGCCGGCTTTAAAGCTTTGCTACTGATACTTTTATATGGAAGGTCTGTGTGTCCATGACTGACAGGCAGTAAACTGTCAGGCCTTTAATGCTGATTCAAGTACTAAACCGCTCCACTCACTTTCAACAGCTTTCAACAGCAGTTAGAAACAAAAAGAAAGAAATCGCTGTAGTAGCATTAATACTACAATATTTAGTTCTACTCACACAACACTATAATAAACTGGGTTGTGTTTAGCCTTTTATCAGGGTTGATAATTAGTATTATGAGTTTGCTCTTCTCTTTGTAGCACTGTAGCACTGACAGCCATCTCTGCGTTAAACAAAGACGCTTCTAATCACATATTTAATAGTGCAGAATATCAGTGGCACAGACAGAACCACCACGGAGGCGCTGGAATGAGGACGGCAGGCGAGATTCCGCCCCGCGCATTAACTTACATTACCCGAGTGGATGTGAAAGAGCTGAACGCAGCACAGGAATTTTCCTTTTACCACTCAGCAGCTACATCTAACAGCAGGCTACAGACTCGAAATAATTGCCTGGAATGATAATTTCTACAAAGCTTCAAAAATAAGCAGCCGTTTTCTTTTTTTCCCTGGCACATTTTTTTTCTACGTTTGCAATTAATCATAGCGCTAGATACTGTGGTTTCCACCCAATTAATGTTGTAAAACACTGTGCCCTCTAGCTCCGAACTGCACCGCGGAGAAACCACTAAATGTGTTGTTCCTATCAGAAATAGGATGGAGGGGAGCAATAATTATGTAAACACAAAATTAAATGCTTCAGACTTGTAAGGGAAGTGAAGGCCCCTCCCTGCAGGACCCCCCCCCCCCCCACCTTCCATCCACCGGCTCATGCACTGGGAGGCTCTCGCTGCCTGATGCTAGCTGTCTGCAGCGCACGGAGCTTCTCTGTGATTAGCTCTGATTGCAGGATGAGAAAAGCTCGAGTCGATGCCTTTGTCCTCGGCACCAATGTTTCTGTTACTCACTACTCAAATCCTCTCTATTTAAAAGCCCTTTGTCTATACAAACCAGTCCTGGGGAATGAAACGGACCATTAACAAGATTAGCTCACTCATTCTGCTCCCGACAAAGGCTGTGCAATAGGCTGCTGATCATTAGGCTGGCAGCGGGAACAATGCAGATCTATAATCTTATGCCGTGCATTGAACTGTTGTGGGCCGTTTATTGTGCTCGGAGGGAGATGACATATTGGTGCTGTAGCCCTTTCTTCCTCCAGGAGAATTGCGGCACAAAAGGAGGGGATGGAGGGGTGTGGGTCGAGGAAGGGGAGGAAGAAGGAGTAAGTCAAGGTAGAGAGAGTCTTAACCCCAAATTTCTTCTGGCTTCCAGTCAGCCCAGACAATCAATAGCAGTAAAATGGGCTCCTGAGATGGAGGCCTTTTCCTTATTTGCCCCTGCAGTCATCAGGCAGTGGGGGATGCGGTCACGGAGCTACTGGCTGCACGGCATCATCAGGAAGGAGCAGCAGCCGGATGAGACACCACTACACTGACATCACTGACACCAGCGGCTCTTCCTGACTATTACCCGCATGCACATCCTGCACCGCCGATGACGCTGCTGTTGCCACCGGATTAGCCGCAATTACTCGCCCGTAATAAAAGTCAGGAAAAAGAAAGACGTGAGACGCAGCCACCACACAGTCTGCGAGAAAGCAGACGGAGAGATTGTGACAAATGCGTCTGGCCTCGCTGGGCTCCCCTGGGATCAGCGAGGCAAAGATCCAGCCAGAGAGTGGAGGAATTGCTCCGCTGAGAGGCACGCTGAAGCCACATTACACATCCATTACAGTAGCCTATCAGGGGAAATCTAATAGGTTTGCCCTCATAGTAATCCTCCGGTGTCCAACAAATCAAATCCTCACAGGTGAGCAAAGGGTATCACAATTCAGAGCGTGTACATACAAGAGGGAGCCCATAGTGAAGATATGAAGATGGCTGCTGGCGTGTGTGAGGCCGCGTTCCATTGTCATCTGGTTGAAATGTCCAGACTCCAGAAAATAAGGGCTCCAGCAGAAAACAACAGCTTTTAGCATCAGGGCTCCACCTGCAGCCGCCCTCGTTACTCGCATCATTCACACTGTGCGAATCAGAAGCTCCATCACAGGTGCAGCAGATATAATAAGCTCCTCTCGCCGACGCCGCTCGTCACCTGTCGACTGAACTAATCACAGGAAGCAGCTTCCGCTCCGCGCGCCGTGGACTCGTAGCTTAAGGCGGGCTACGCACGCGTTCTGCTTTATTATCATTAGCAGGAGGAGCCGGCGCAGCATTCAGACTAATTCCCTCATCCCTAAAAGGCCCACAGCGATGTATGAGGCGAATGAGACGGGACGCACAGGTCGATTGGCCAGAACCGCCGTCATCCCACAGTAATGAGATCTCAGGGGGGAGGGGAACAGAGGCCAGTTCTTCCATTCCCAGTCCGCATATTAATAATTGGCCAAAACAGGATGGGAAAAATGTCTGAAGGTTTAATGAAACCGCTTCTCCTCACCTGCTTCCACAAAAATAGGTGTTTAAGAAAGAGACTGGTGTGGTCTCTGGAACCCACACACAAGTTGGGTCATGAACAAATAAAAAAGTACAGCACATTTTCCTTTAGAGTCTTTTGAGGAAAGGGTCCGAACCCTGAATCCCTGAGTGAAAGCTGTGTCACACAGGAGGCGTTTAGTTTCAGCGTCTGCACTGATCATCACATCCAGGCTAAAACAAATGCAGAGGTGTCACCCTGCGAATCACGCGGACCCCCTGCAGAGATGAACAGTACTTAGACTCCCCTCATTTCCCTGCGTGCGCGTCTCACACATGGGCCCACAGCAGCGTATGACAGACCTTCCCCTGCTAATTACTGCTGTGACTGACTGCAGTAGACGTCCCCGCGCCTGTCGTTTTAATTACATTACCTAACGAGCAGCAGGGACCTAATGAGTGAGAAATCATGGCCGAACATGGCAGAGGGGTCAATGTTGGCGGGACTTTAACCTGTTACACAGGTTGAAAGACGTTCAAATATCTCAATCGGCAAAGCGTTTGTTAGCCAGTGATTAATAAAACTCAAGGAGTCAAAATACATGAAAATGCTGCTCAGAGTCTGTGGAGACGTGGAGTTGGTGCTGGCTTCACAATGAGCGATATCCCATGATGCAACAGTTTTTATTGGAGGATCACTAGAATGTGTAGGTGCTTCCATATCCAGGACAGAGTCAAAGCTTTGTGAGCTCGTGGGATGAACGAAGCACCAGTTTAAGTAGGACTGCACATAAACTTTAGTCTTAGAGCGGTGACAGAATTGTGTCAGCATCTCATTGGTAAAATGGGAAATTAGGTGCACGAGGGTCCAGACGTTGGACATGATTGGATTAATGTGGGAGCGGTAGTGAAGGAAGTGGGCCTGTGTTCCAGTGAGTCTAAGCCTTCCCTCTGGGCCACGTACTGGTGCTACCCAACCCAGGGGAGCGTTCAGCCAGGAAGGGACCGGTTCTGGGCTTTACTGGACTCAGTGTCTGTCAGCGGCTGGAGAACAGGATGCTGCTCTGTCCCCGCGTTCAATCTGACTGGAACAACACACGAGCCACCAGTGTTTAGTTACCGCACTGGAGATGAATAGAGTTGAACAGAGGCTTTTATACAAATTACATTATATATATCTATTATTCAGCTGTTCTGTACACACAACACTCAAGCACACACAATGAAAAAACATTCCTCTTGTCCACTCATTCTTCACTTCATCTCTAGAAGCAGCCAGACCAGGGCCAGCGGTTCAAGAGGCTGCAGACGAGGGAGCGAGCGCGAGGAGGCACACTTGTGGAAGAAGAGGCTGAAACCGCTCCAGAATCAATTTTCATTATCTCTGCGGCAGCTGCTGTCTGCTCAGGTGATGTAAAGGAGGCTGCAGCGGGCTGGGCATGATGAGTGAGAGGATCAGTCAGCATCAGAGGACGTGCAGGGAGGTCCGGCTGTGTGTCGGCGCGTGATAGCGCTGCTGTGGGGCCGCGTGGAGGCGGGACCTACCTCTGCAGACGGTGCCGTTGCCCACATAGCCCGGCTTGCAGGTGCACAGGTGTCCTCTGATGGTGTTGGTGCAGATGGCGTTCTCATCACACATATTCTGCCCGCTGGCGCACTCGTCGTGCTCTGAGGGGGAGATAAGGGGAGAGAGAGCACTTAGTGTGTGTGTGTGTGTGTGTGTGTGTGTGTGTGTGTGTGTGTGTGTGTGTGTGTGTGTGTGTGCGTCTGCAGCGGGAACGATGGGACGGCGCTGGTTTGGTTTTGGGTCTGAGCAGCCGCAGGAACGCGGCTGATGAGAGGACAGTCAACAAGCTCCTTGGCTGAGAACACAAAGCCACATGCGAGGGCTTCTTCTGTGGGCAGCCAGCTGTCTGAACGCGGCGTTTACAAAAAAAAACACTTTTACTTGGCACAATCAAACAAAAAAAAAAAACTTGTGAAGTGGATTCTGCAGCACTGAGGTTACACAAAAGCCCAGTGAAGCCTCAGCTGCTTTCAGCCTAGTTTTACCTTAAAGCTGCCATCAGCTGGTGGTGGAGCAACAGCTGACACATGCCAGGTGTGCGCTGGCTGATTGCTCCGTATCAGCATTAATTAGCCTAATGATGCTGGCTCAGACGCTGGTGAATGGAGACACAGCATCAATGCAGCAACACTTCACAAAAACATGTAAACAATCAATAAGCTTCACCGCACCTGATTCCAGAGGGTTTTATCTGCTAATGAGGGTTTGTTTGCTTTAAATGTCCCCGTGTCCCAATGTAATATCAGCAAAAGGCTAAAAACAGCATTTAAGTTGAGGAGGAGGCTCGAGATGAGCACAACGGAGGCAGATGAACAGTTACATTATATACACTTTCTGTCTAGTATGAGGCTCAACATGCAAACAATATTCTTAACTTAAATTCATACATAGTTTATCTTTGCTTGGTTCATGCTGTTGTTATTGTTCTCCTATCCGGTTTTGTCGTTTTTGATAACTGTCTATGGCTGCTGCAAACAAAAAAAAGAATTTCCCCATTGAGGAATAAATAAAGTTGTATCGTATCGTTCTCTTGGCACCGGAGACGAGCACGATTCTCCAGTGTATCAAACTTTAACACTGAGCTCAGACACCAGAGGTTTCTCTGCAGTCACATGTTGGAAACTGACCAGAACTGAGCACGGACGCCTCCCTTGAAGCGAGCGCAGTGGTTCCTCTGCGACGTGAGCTACGACCTCTGCCTTTGTATCTTCTGAGTGAAAGTTACACTGTCTGTCAAGCACCGTGTAAATTCCATGGCAATAAAAGCGTGAGATGCCGATAAAACCAGTGCAAGGTCAACGATGAGAGACGTGGAAGTTTTATTTCATTTGTGAAATGGTGACTCGCTCAAAAGCAGCTTGTGTGCGGTGATATACAGCAAGCATGTGCAGCTCAGGGTCAGCGAGTTATATGTAGGATGAGGCGCTCCCTCTCCCTTTGTGCTGCTACAGTAGCTGCAGATGCAACAAGGTTTAGTGCTGCAGGATTGGGCTGAGGAGCCCCTTTAATATCCAGGACGCCTGCTTCAGGAGACTGTTCAGGACGCGTCTGCTTGGATTAACAGCAAATGACCAGGCTGGTAACAGCGATCACGCTGCAGCTGCAGCATGATCCACTTTTACAGTGTGGCCAGAAATAATCATTGTGCAACATATGGCTGCAGCTGCCATTTAGTGATAGCAAGCTGCTACCACACTGATCACAAATATATGAAGGAGCAGCGTCTACAGTATGTTGTGCGTACATGCTAGCTGAGAGCTGAGAGCAGGCTCCACTGAGATGCTGAGCCTCCATCAGCTCCACATTCTTCTTCACTGCATCAACCATCTGCAGCATCTTAATTACACCCTAATCAACATTTACAGGACATGCTACGTGTTCTACTAACAACGGCCACACTTAAAGGTCCTAATGAGGGATCTCAGGAGTTGACCCGAGGCCACGAGGGCCCTGATTAGGCCTAATGTGCTATTAGAAAAAAGCGGCAAATAGGATTCATTCATTTTTAAAAGGGACATAATTATAACAACATGAAATAATAATGAATGTCTGTATTGCTCCTGAATTCAGGGTTAATTGGCTCCATAAGACATAATTATTGATCCAAATCTTGTTTCCGAGTGTGTGTTTATTTATGACATTTTCAATTTGAATCTAACCTGATTTTAGTTGATTATAAACAAGACACACAAAAAAAGTAACCTTTGATGATGCAACGCGGAGGATTTACGACAAAGCTGCTCGGCTGCGTCTTGGTTTCAAAGCGTGAACCGTGTCAGCGCCAGTCAGAACCGGGCCCAAGGCTGCGTTCACCCACCAGATACACACTCATCATTAACACGGAGACGCTTGGTGGGAGTCATGACTAATACATTCCTCTTAATTAATGAGTGGCGTTCATGAAGCCCCAAAGCAACTATGAGAAATTATTAAGCTTTTCTCTTCCCAAGGATTTCCTCCGCACGTTGAACTATAAATGAGGTAAATGTCAACAGCGAAGTTTAAGGCTGCATTAGAGGTAAAGCGGCGCAGAAAGACTTAAATGATTATATATTTAATGTCCTGTGAGATGATGGAGGGCAGAGCTGCTAAATCAAACCACTGAAGGCTACAGCTGCTTATTAATGCTGTTTAATGGCTGACGGCCAATGTGAAATGACAGAGAAAGTGTAAACAGACAGATGCAGTAGATGGATAATGAATATGTGAAAACTGTCAAGCTGAATAAGCCATAAATCGCCCTAAAACACACTCAGGGGTCCTGTTTTCATGCTAATGCAGCGGCAGGTGTCGTATTGTGATCGGTGCAGCCGTTTCAGAGCCATGGCACCGATGAAGTGACTGTGTGTGTGCATTCATATTTAACCCTGTGAAACCACCGGTCGGACCCGTTTACACAGAGCTACGCTGGCGCCTTCGCCGGTGCCCACTGTTTAGCATTTGTACCAGTATCAGTGTTGGCGCCTCTTTCGGTGAACTTGCTTTTTTATTGAGAATGGGACCATAATTTATTTTATTTTTATTTGAGAAAGCTGTGAACAAGCACAAAATGTTTTTGTGCTGCCGCCAGAGAAAAGTGCAACGTTTGCATGTCACAAAGTCAAATACTGAAAAAAAAGGTTGAAGGTTGAACGGATCACAAACCCCGACTCCAGGAAAAACAGCGTCTCAGGACCGAAATGTCATTGACAAGGACTTTATGCAACAATGTGGAATATTCTCTGCTTGGCTCGTGCTCCACTGACTTCTCAGGCTTGAAGTTTATTCTTCTGACTCATGTACTGCATGGATTTGTAGTAACTGGGCTGCGGGCAGCTTTTCTATCCAGCGTGATGCAGGACACAATACACTGAATAGAACAGATGCCAGAGCGGCAGATTATTTATTTTGGGAGGATGTCTCCTAAAGTCGGCATTAATACCAACATATGTAGCAACATTTGTCTTATTTAGGGCTGATGACTCATTATGTGACTCAAAGAGCGTTCAACCTGGATCTAAGCCTTGGCAGACTGTCCCCACAGTCGCACATAAAAGCTAAGAGCTGCCTCATTAAAAGGATTTTCTCCTGCACTTTGGAACAACTTTGACACCGGTGCCAGAGGAGCTGACAGGCGTTCGTGTCTCAGAAATTAAAATCACATCGCATTAATAGTTACTGTAGATGTAATAAACATACGCATAACGCATGCAAAAGAGGTTATTGACTGTAATAGAAGCCTGACAGTTTCAAATAACGGGTATTTTTACCAGGATGAGACGTTTGATGAATAAATGCTTTAAAAACACTTCATGCAGCTGTGATATCTTGTTTATTTCTCGTTGTGGACAAACATATATTTATCCAATAATCGCCCAATTATATTGCAGTTTTATTTCTAGCTTTTAAAAGTGGAGCCGGAAATTAAGTGACTACTACCCACGCAGACGTACTGAGCATCACAGAGGGTACGACGCCTGATTCTCCCTACGTTACAATGCTGCGTCCCCGTGATGAACGACTGTGTCAGCAGCAGCTTATTAGACGGGGAGCCGTAAGCGAAGTGAGATAACAACAGGCCCGTGTGAGCGCTGACCGCCTCCGTCAGCGCCGGCCTAATTAGCGGTGATTACAGAGTGATGAAGAGGAGCGGCTTTCATCATTTGTAATGAAGGATGATCAGAATCAGGGACGGTGGCTGTCCCACACACACACACACACACACACACACACACACACACACACACACACACACACACACACACACACACACACACACACACACACACACACACACACACACGGTCCCAGATTCATTATTTGTTTTTTATTGGTGAAGCAGGTTTAATGCATCAGCCGCTCCTTCCCTTCACTCTGACTGTCGACAGCTAATTGCAGGATCAAAATAGACTTTGAGGGTCTGACTGATTGTGTGAGCTTGTGCCATTCACACCTGCTCAGTCCTCTTAGACACTGGAAGCGAATGTGTGTGGTTTTCACTCAGGACCACATCCTTTGTTGTTTTTACTGTAGGAGCCTTCATTTGTCATCCTTCATCACCAACAGGAATATATAAATCACTCAAATCATGTGATTACTGTCTTATTAGCAACTAAGTCACAGGGAAAGCGTGTCAGAATGATGATGCCCTATTTTCAAGTATAAATATTACATGTCTTGCATTCTTTTTATTTTCCAGGTTTGATCTGTTTTGCGCCTATTTGAACGCCTCTGAAACCGAAGCAGAACGGACTCGGCTGTGTACTGGAGGCTCTTCGGGGAAAGCCAACACGTCATGATTCACTTTTACTTTGCATAGTAAATTTCTAAAGCATGTCCTTATCTCTTAAGCTCCGACCATTCTCTCATTTGGTAATGTCAAGCAGAACACTTCAGTAATGTAAAATTTAATGACCAGTGACAAGCCCATAAAAAAGAACAGAGCGCTGCAGGATTTTCAAGGGTTTCTCTCTCTTTTTTTCTCCTGGCGCTCACTTCCTGCCTCTGCCTCGCTGCTCACCTTCACGTAGTGTAAACTCAGCAGTGATGCGCTCGGTGTCACAAGGAAAGAAATATTGACTGGCTGTCACAGTATTTAGCTTGAAGGACACATATTGCTATAAAACGTACGAGAGACAATTTTTAAAATCAGCCCAGAGTTCAGGAGGTGATTTTCTTTTGACCTGGAACAAAATGAATATGACCTTGTTTCAGACTAATCTGATGCAAAACACGTGCTCAGAAAACAGGGTTTATTGTATGAAGACAAGATGGAGGCTACAGGGATCGTTGCACATGCAGTTGGAAAATTAGCTCTTTGATGCTGTCTTGTTTTTTTTATAGTGTTTTTGTACAGACTTTATCAATCAGGGACTGGACTAATCGTGCTGCGTATGTGTTCATTTAAAGTGTTTGGTTTGCTTTCACATGCTTTGTGCAGCAGCACAGAACGAGTGAGTTCATGCACCAACGATATGAAAAATACACACCTGGAGAAAATAAAGACGCTCGTGCTTCGACTGAATCAACATCCATCCATTATTGCGCATCTTAATTCCTATTGATCCAGAGGAACAACACTGTCATCAAAGAAGTGACAAAGCAGACAGAAGCGTCACGATGAGAGCAGACACGACCTCATGCAGCCATCGAATCTTCACGACGACCTAAATATAATCATCAGCTTTCCTGCACCAATTACAAGGGGATGAAAGAGGAAAACTTCTCCGTCTCCTTCAAAGTGTTTCTGATGGGTTTATTAAATGGGCCGGTGCTGAGCCAGCGACGGCGCGACCTCCGTTTTGGAGCGTTAACGTGCACGGAGGCGGTTGCCAAGGTTTCCACAAGCATCGCACCTGGGCTCCACCTTGATTACAGCCATAATTGGAATGGAATTAGATTAAACTTTTATTAAACATGCCTCAAGGTGAATGAGGAGCCACGCGTTTCCTACTGCTGGAACTTTGACTGCATGTAACAACTGATGCATGAAATTGATGGCAGCTGCCTTCAGTCCGACATACAGCAAGAAAATACAGTATTGATCAGAAAAGTGTCAGTTAAGAATCCGTGGATGGACACGTGGTGTTATTAAGAAGAAAAACGCTCTCATTGATTTTTCTTTTTTTTTCTCAAAAAAAAATCCATGATCCTTCAAAAGTGACTAGTTTGTGCTGTGGGACCTGATCAGTTGTGTCAGTAATGAATACAGGATTACTGTAAAACACTGTGTGTTGGGAGAGTTTGAGGTTTACTGTATTCACGAAAGCTCGACCGCCACCACGGTAACGACACTGTAGCTGTCATGTTGTTTTTTTTGTTTTTTTTTTAGCTGTCATGTTGTTGACATGGATCATCTCCAGGTGTGACACTGACCTGCTGCTCTCTCATTCCAGCAGATTATTCTCCAACTCGGAGTCTTATCTTTGTTCCGCTGACAGAAAAAGCAGACTCTAAATTCCTCTAAACTATTTCCTACATGTACAGCACTGCAGGCAACTATTACCCAGCATCACTTTAGCCTTTAATGGGTTGAAAGGCCTGAATTACGTTTCCACCATAAGATAAACTGGAGCCTGTTCTCAGCACCTGTCTGCGTTCCGTCACCTTATAGCCTGAAAAGCTTTTCTGCCCCTGAATCTGACTGCACAGGATACAACTTAGCAGTTGGCTTCAGTTTTTATTTGATTATTGCAGACTTTAAACATTTTCCCATAAACTAATCTGTGCAGGAAGAAAATAAAAAGGAATCCAATTATTCTGTAGCACGAGGAAAAGCATGAAATGTCATCTACAGCCCATCCTGGACTAACTGAACTAACATATGACTCCCACTTCTCACAGCCGCTCGTCCTCCATCCGTCCGGCGCCGACTCCTGCTTCCATATGGGGGAAATCAGGTGGAACCGCAATTACTGCAGCCGCCATTGTTTACGGGGGGACAGGCCCCAGCGCACGGCGGAGCAGAATGAGAGACTGTCCGCCAAAGGTGACGCATGACGCGCTGCAGAGAGGGGCTGATCACATTGTGAGGACATCTGTAAAGCGTGCGGTGCCGACGGAGGCGAGGCAAACGCACAGCAGACGCACACGCGAGCCTGAAAAAGCAGGAACAGACAAAGAAGTGCGAGCGGAGCGCTGCTCCTGCGGTGTGTTTGATTGTCAGCATCCACGCGACTCCCTCACATTTACGGGAGGACGGGTATTGATGTCACGGCGCAGGTTCTAACCCTGCTAGAGCCTGGGTTGTGTACTTACAGTAGATGGATGCTTTATGCACAGAGACAAAGCAGTGAACAACAATAGAGAGGAAAATATACCGCAGATCTATACATCCTTAGAAAAACAGGCCCTGTTGTGTCTTCACGATGCTCAAACGATCCAGGACAATGCAGAACTCCAGTCAATAATACGTCATTTTTAAAAGGAATACAGTGAAGAAGCCTTCAAATCCAGCTTGACTGTGCTACAGCAGAAACTTGTGATCAATCCATCACAAGGATTAAAAAGGGATGAGGAAACAGGAAGCTTACGCCTTCTGCTCTGTTCAGGCTTTTATTACTGGCCAGTCCTTAAACATGGCTTCAAAGACCCCTTTTTTATCCATGAGTCTCATGAAGCAAAATAAATCATTTATTCACTTAACACAACGTCCACAGATCCTATAAATCTCTTTGCTGACGTCCACACTGGTTCCTGCAGCGTCTGCCTGTGTGTCCTACTTCATGCACTGACAACATTATCATTACAAAAAACCTTTGCAGGTACAATGAGGAATAACAATACAGATTTGAGCACAATGCTCCAATTACAGCAGCTAATGGGCAATCGCCTTAGCGCTGTGAAACATGAGCAATCACCCGCCTGTGCTGCACGCGCTAACTGCTTTACATTCACGCGGGGATGGGAAACCCTTAAGAAGAAGCAGAGGGAGAAGGACACACACAGAGGGGATTTATCTCTCTCAGCAGATGCACAGAGTGCTCCTTGGGCACCCAGTCAGCAGCCAGGACAGTTTACAAGCTCCAAAATAGATGGATTGTCTATGGATCCCTGTCCCTGAGTGGCTGCCAACTCCCAGCTAATTAAAGCACACTTCTCTGCCGAAACCCTGAGCAGCAACCAAGCACATCCTATTCACCCCTGAGACAACATGCTGCTCTAAGACCCCCTCAGAGAAAACAGATAAGAACAACTAGAAAAAAATTATCTTCGCCAACTTCACTAGAACAGGTGTCACCGTTCCGCGAGTAAAAACACTGGCACAGCGCTTATAAGAGCAGTGGCCATTCAACACATTCAGCCTGCAGAAGGTCAGAGAGGAGGCAGAGGAATCACAAAATGATAGATAGTCCTTAAAAATAGAATGGCCGGAGTCTCCCATTGTTGTGTGATCACACACCCATTCTTCAAACCACTAGAAAAGACTGGGGAATATTCACCAATCAGTTTGCATTCATTCCTTGGCGCACGTTGATTTCAAAGAACAAAAGCTCTGATGTCATGTGAGCGTCCGGCGGCGACGGGAGCCGCAGGTTTCCAACACATTCAATCACTGAGCAAAGATCACAGTGGTCAAAATGAGGACATATGTGCTATACTGCATGTGCTACATTTACTGCATTCACGCACTGATTCATCTTCATAACTACAGTGGGCTGACCCTTGACCTCTGGCATGGAGAACAGGTAAAGAGATTTCCTGAGGATCAGCTGATCATAAACACCACTAACGCGCAGACCCACCTTGTGTTTTCTGTCACGCTGCCACGTCACACTCACAACAGGTCGAAGCCTTGCAGCCGCAGCCGCCTGGATGATGAAGTGGCAACCGTCACGGCCGCTACAGCAGCAGGAGACACAGTGACTCTACAGCCACACCAGCAGCTCTGTGCTGAACCAGCAGCCGAAACCCAGCGCAGGCTGGGAACGGGTTTGGTCGTACGAAGGGAGGAAGTGAAATGTTCATGTGACGATGAGGCTTAATGGTGAGTCATGGGCTCAAGAAAGTCATTATACTTCATAAATGAATGAACGTTGCCCAGAGGATGAACTTTATTGAAATCCCAGCCATTAGGATCCATAAATTATTTGGCAGCCAAAATGGCAACACGCTGATAGAGCTGAGTGAAACAACGGGGAGGTTTGGAGATTCATTCACTCAACTCAGTCTAAGTCAATCAAGTATTCGTTAAACGTAGATGTGGGTCAACGCTGCCGAGCCTGTTTTACTGCTGGGATGAGCGCGAGCGCTTTAAATGCATGCGTAAGCAAAGATGGGCCGACTCCGGTTTCCTCCTCAGCGCCCCCCTTTAGCGTGACGTTAGCGCTAACCGTTCACTCACCGGTGCAGGAGTACTCGTCCACCCTGATGAAGCCTGGTAGACAGTCACAGCGATGGCTGCCGGGCAGGTTGACGCACACCGTGTTCGACTGGCAGTAATGCATCTGCGTTGCACACTCGTCGATATCTGAGGACAGAGCATGTAGAGTGGGTTAACGACCTGCTCGCTGAGGTCACACTCAGTGCGCACGTGCGACACAGTACACAGGTTACAGCATTTGGACGCTGCTGTTTAAGGCACGTAAGAAAAAGGGGGAGCGGGAAAGAAAAGGTGGAAGTCAATGGAGTGGAATGCAACAGGACGGAGCAGAGCAGCGGGAGCGGCGTCTCCCTGACGTGGAGGTTGTCCGGGTAATATCCTGATACATTGCAGCCTCTCCTCATACACAGAAAGGCTCTTTTCCTAATGTAGCTTGAAAGGCGTTGTATGAGCATGGAAAGACGGCGCGGAGGGAGGCTCCGCCGAGCAGGATGACTGCTGATGAGAAGGGATTGGACGCACACAAGGGAGGTGTTATGCAGAAGGGCCTAAATCTGTGTGTGTGTGTACTGTAGCGCATATTTATGTGGCTGCGAGCAGCAGCACAGAACCAGTTTCCCGAGGCTATCAGGCCTCTGCACCACTTAAGGGACTCCGCATGCTACACTTAAGGGAAGGAGAGAGTAAGAGGAACATTTCCATATCCTCTCCTTGGATAAATACATTCCAGCTCTGAGGGTAGCACCTCACACTTTCCCCTTACAACACAATGAACGCGTGTGAAGTATGTAATTGACTTACATGTAACACCCAGAGGTTTTTCTCCGCAGATTTCATCCTTGAAGAGTGTACAGTCAGAGCGTCGAATTGCACAATCAAAGAGAGATGGATCATGCATTCAGGCGCAAAAAGCTTCGCCGGCCTTCAGCGTAAAACGCATTGATCTGCTACATCAAAACATGGAACGCATTCGAGTGCTTTGAGGCTGCGAAGCACCACCTGAATCAAATCCCCGTTTTGTCCTGGAGCCACTCCGCCCTAAAAGCTGCTGTTTGATTAGCCTTCATTGGTCGGAACGCACCGCTCGCGCCTGACGGATGCTGGACATGCGGAGCTGGAGATTTGTCAGTCTCCATTTAACGCGGGGGCGTCGCTGCTGTCGGGTGTTGGGCCTGATGGGGGCGTGTGATCTCCCGCTTCACCTGCATCACCTGCATCTCCCGCATCACCTGCGTCACCTGCATCAGCAGCGGGCGGGTGTGCGTTTGCCCTCTGCAGCCTCCTGTGGGAGCGCTGGAGCAGGTGAGGTCTGCTGACAGAACTGGAACTGTCATTTCACACAGGGGGGATTCATTTTTCTGGATTTGCCAGTGTGTCTGTCTCTGCCCCCCCCCCCCCCCCCTCCCCCGTCTGTGTCTGCGCTCCCCTCTTCCCCAGACCCTCTCCCTCAGCCTCCATCCTCTGAGCTCACTTTCTTCATCTGGCTGCTGCTTTATTCATGCTGTGATGTAGGTCAGGGCTTGGGAGGGGCACGGCTAAAAATAAGGCAGGATGGGACTGCGTGTGTCTGTGCATGTGTGCAATTCCACCATCTAATACCTAGGATGGAGACAGACAGAGAGACGCTGGATGCTGAGAGGCCTTCGGTTGTGCATTCACACAAGTATCAGCAGCTTGTTGCCCAGAGAGCAGTGGTAACAGATTTCTATCCAACAGGAATATTGTGTCCTCCTGCCTGAAAATCCCTCATATTCTCCTTCTATGAATCAACACAGATTGTGTTTGAATGTTAAACACAGACCAAGACTCCAGCCACAGCGACACCGGAAGAAGCTGCTGCCTCAGTATCAGAACGAGATGAAGACAGATTCAGAGATAAATACTTGTCTAGACATCAAATGTATTCATCAAATGATTTTCTATTTTCAAAAATACGAACCTTTGAAACAACAGAGCGTTTGATTTGATTCTGCAGCTTTTCACATCCCAGATATTCTACATTTAATCAATGCATCGCTAAGAAGGAAGTGCAGAAGAATCGGGGGGCTTTAAAGCATCTACACCAGCGTGTTAATATTCAGAGAAGGTTTGGTGCTTGTGTAATGTTTCTCTGCTGATGTTTAGTAAAAAAAACAATAATGATAATAATTTGAAAAAACAAATTCGGGGTAAAAAAAGCTGCGACTGCTGCTTTGGCATTTTGTCTTTCCATCAATATGTCATCACCCTGCTATGAATCTCATCGGCCTCTCAGACACGTCTCACACACACACACACACACACACACGCGCACACACACACACACGCGCACACACACACGCACACACACACACACACACACACACACACACACACACACACACACACACACACACACACACACACACACACACACACCAATTAGCTTCCCTCTCTTATCTCGCCCCCTCTCACTTTTTCTGTCTCTCTCTATTTTCACACACAGAAGCTAATCTCACCCAGCTATTACACACCACGATAATTGAAGGTTGAACGGAGCTGAACAGGCGAGCACAAACATGCACTGGCTGAAAAAAAATCCATGGCTGTAATCATCAATCTGAGGTTTGGGATTGTGTGTGTGTCTGTGTGTGATGACTGACAGGCAGCAGAGTGTCACATAATGCACAAGCTCACCCGGGACATGGAAACAGGCTGGAAAGGAATCTTTCATCACTTTCATCCCTCTGTGAATGATATTTTTCTGGGAGGAAAATAGCCTCCTCTGAAGGAGGAAATTAATCTCAGCCAGCAATTACACACCACCATAATTGAAACTCTAACGAGTCCAACTTTTGAAGTAAAGCGCGGACCCGGATATCTCCCACTGAGGCACAACGGCACAAATATGAAGAGAACTGTGCTTAACCTTTAACGTGGGGAGAGTCAAAGTTTGACAGCGTGAACTGGCCTCAGACGACGAACGCAGAAACTACAGCTGGAAACAAATCAAACGGCAAACAAGACGCAGCCCAGGATTCCAGCGCTCTTTAAACCTGCTCCACAGAGCTGTTGGTGCGTATAATTAGGGGACCTTTAGAGACGAGCAGCACTTGTTACTGTCCTTGTCCTCCTGGGTGACGGCACAGAAGCATTTAGGGGCATCTGTTTGCTTTGTGGCAGATCACAGCTGAGGGGCAGAAGCAAAAAGGACGCGGCGCCAGCGAGGAGCTTTAATCTGAGCGTCAGCGAGCGGCTCCGACGAGGTTCTGCCATTCACTCAGCAGCGTCCTGTTCACTTCTGACAGACTCTGAAGACTCAACTTGTGACGGATTCCTTCTGTCAGGCGGAGTGGAGCCGTTTACCTGACGGCGCTGTGTGCACGCGGGACGCACACCTGGGCGGCTGCTAAGTGAAATGGATCAGAACGAAGCAGGAGGTGCAGCGAGCTCAACGGGCCACGACTGTACGGACCCGGCTGAGGTGGAGATATGACAACACCTGACGCCTGACAGGGAGGCATCATCAGCATCATCAGCATCATCAGCATCATCAGCATCATCAGCATCATCAGCATCATGATTGACAGGACGAGTCTTTATGGCAAACAAACAAATCAGTCCAGACAAAATGACCGAGTTCACACATAACATAATTTGTCAGGAAAGACCTCTACACGCTATTTAGCTCCGATAAGAACTTGTTTCCAATTATTGGCCAGATTCAACCATTAGTTGCTAGGGAACAGCAATAGCTCACAGCTAATGACCTGCGAGGGCTAATTGACATCCCATCAGTCACCATTCACCTTGAGCTGACAGGCCAGAGAGAAGCAATGGAAGCGCAGGGGAAAAGCTCCGCTCCGTAGCTTTTCTCCCTCCTGACAGCTCGGACCGCGCTGCAGACGCTGCAGCGACACGTGAAAAAGTTCCATCGCTCTGATTCTCTGCAAATAGCTGAAAGTGATGCAGACAGATAAGAAGGCAGACAGACAAACACGGGCAGAGACTGAAATGCAAATACAAGAGGAACCTAAGAATAAAGACAGAAATGGAAACAAGAAACTGGAACGGTTACAGAAAAACATGGACAAAAACTGAAAGAAAATCTAAGATGAGAATCCAGAAAGAACCCAAGAGACACAGACATGAAGGAAACTTGTTGTGACTTCACCAGTGACAGGCAGTAATTATTTGACAGGAGAACTAATATGGGGATATAAATATTTGACAACACAGTGTAGGCGTGCTTAATTAGCTTCACTGTTATTCCCTCGCAGCCGCAACTACATGCACTCAATGCTGAGGAAATGCTCCACATGCGAATATTACATTACTGTGGCTCTTATTTAATTTAAGAGTTTGTGATGTTGGATGTGTGGGAGCTGCACGCAAAAAGTTGGAGATCCCAGTTGAGACCAGCTCCAGGCGTCACAGCCTCCACACGTGAAGTAGTGAAACAAACGCATGCGCGACCCGTCCGTTCCAGGTCTTGGATGTGACTGAGTCTGCTGATGAGGGGCCACTGTGAAAACCTGCGGAGCTCAGACTGAACGACTCAGGTCGCAGCGGCAGCATCTTTCCC
This sequence comes from Betta splendens, assembly GCF_900634795.4. Classification (NCBI taxonomy): domain Eukaryota; kingdom Metazoa; phylum Chordata; class Actinopteri; order Anabantiformes; family Osphronemidae; genus Betta; species Betta splendens. The sequence continues at coordinate 3,133,199 of NC_040883.2, read as the reverse complement.
CCTCCTCACATTCTGAACTGCCTTTAAGCGAAACAACAGAGTCCAAGGTCACAGACGAGCAGCCGGCACCTGCAGCTCCATCACATTCAGGCAGTAAATGTGATTTTAACAGCTTAGCGTCAGCTGTCAGCAGATCCAACTGTTACTGTAACTTTAAATTACACTGATATTATTGCAATTGTGATCTATTCTTAGACTGACATGAACTATCGTGTTTCACTAACATCAACTCGTAATTAGGTAATGTCCAATGTTAATCGTGTTTTAAATGACATCTATATAAGTGTTAATGCGTGAATTCCTGGTGTCACTTTAAATTAGTCACAGTCACAGTGTTGCAGGCTCTAATAATAAAAACCCTCCTCTCATATCATCTGCCTCACTAACAACTGGTGTCCGGTCAACAGTCTCTGCTTTGGGGTAATGTTAAAACAAATTTTACTAATTATGAATCCACCATCTTTTTTTCCCCCTCAGGATTTTTCCCACCTCCTACATTTTTAATTAAGTTTGTAAATCTTTCCACACGGCCCGCTGCTGCTCGGGCCCAGTCAGCGTGGGGCCCAGCAGGAGAAACAGCAAAGTGACAGCGGAGGAGGAGGCAGAAGGTGCACGTGCACGCTGCCCCTGTGCCGGGAATGCTGGGAACGCCGGGAATGCTGGGAACGCCGAGGGGCAGCGGCAGCAGATGGTCGGAGCCCTCGCCGTCTCAGGCAGAGAGGTGCCCTGTTCAACCCCGGCCTCTGCCGTGTCCCGCATCAGTGTCGCACTCAACCTCTTCCCCGTAATTAAGGCCAGCCCCTCTGGTTCCAGCCGACAGCAGAGAGCAGCTGGAGGACACGCGGGATTCTCCAGAGGAATGAAAACCATGCGGCTCTCACGCGTGACATGCTCCGGAATGAGCGCAACGTTGACTCAACGTCAGCAGGGTGAATACCTGCACATGCTGAACACGAGCCAGAGTCACTAGAAATACTAATGCTGATGTAGAGAGTTTCCAACAGTAAAGTGTTAAAGCAGGAAAAGAATAATCCTGATTATTTTTACAGCTATTATGTTGGATAATAGGAAAATGATTGGTGCAAATCCATCCAACCTAATCCGAAATCTAATCTTAATCCCGATCACTATTGGAAACCAACCGACCTCCTAGGACGGCTTTTCCTCAGCCCACATGCATCTCGCACAGACTTTTGTTGACTGGCTAAAATCTGCTCTGCACAAAATTACTCCTACATCAACTTTTCTAAAGCTCCGGCTGGAAATCCCGTCAACAAAATAAGCAACAACACACATTAGGTGTGAGACTTAACCCGAAGCAGCGGCCGATCAGGGGATCTGGACCACAAGGCAAACCGGGGCAGCTCCCGTCTTTTATTAGGACGCTGGCGCCAACAGTCCCTTCAGCGAAGCATCAGAGCAACAATGTGACGGCGGGAACACGTATCACCTGCTCAGCCGGTCAAGACGGGCCACTTCCACAGCTACAGAGCGAAAGAAGCAATCAATTCTGGAACATTTCATAATCCAAAATCATTCCTGAGCCTCACTGATGGTGTTTCACTGCAGGAGATCCATCAAGACATTTAGCAGAGGACAGAAGCTAAACTTGATTAGTTTTTGAAGCCACTAGCAAAATAATTCCATTATACTAAAGACAAACGTCTGACGAAAAAAATGTAATAACAACAATCTAATAATAAATAACTTTTTCAGCAGTATGTTTATTTTGCGAACACGTCCGTGTTTCTACAGTTCTTTGTGTGTGCGCTTGAATGATAATGACTCCCTGAACTGTATTGACTGGATGCATGAAAAGCTACAATCTCCTCTAAACACAAGTTTGAAAACGTGTGGAGGCGGTTCAACAGAAACACGAGTCATTTACAGTAGCAAGAAATCTGAAGCAGCAAGTTTTCATACTGTTAAAGATTTTCATTAACTGTTAGTATTTGCTTTCTCTTCTGGCCTCACTCTCTTTCAATAGGTCAATAATTAGATTTTTCTCTATTAAAACATTTATTTTACTCTGGCTCTCACAGAGCATATTATCATGCAAATGATTTTCCCTTTTGTACTTCAGTTATTGTCCTCATTAAAGCACCTTCTTGTGTTTCACTGATTAACTTCTCCCTTAAATTCACTTGATTAATATTATAATAACGGCTCATTTCTGATAAACTGCACATACATTAAATATATCGCTTCCATTTGTCAAATTTTTCAGGCAGCCATTGAATTCCCTTCATTCCAGTGTTGTATTAAAGTCAACCCGCACAGACTGGTGATCAATCACAATAAAGAGTTCATGAGTTTCACACTGAAAGTCAGAGCAAAGCCATTATTTTCAAAGGCGAGAGCTCCGGTGCTCCTTCTGTCACCAACGCGACAGCTAACAGGTCGGACCCAAGAGCAAGAATAATCAGGGGAGATGTCGAGTCGGATTTCAAGGATTTAATGAGTACAGAAGAAAAACTCAGTCCTAAATTTAGGAAAACTAGAGAAGATTTGAGGAGGAGGACCAGAGATGACACACTGGAACAACAGGGGACACAAATCAATGGAACCAGACCCACCTGAACAGAAAACTACCACGGAACATCAGGACACAATACACCCACAGCGCCACCAACGGGCCGGAGGGAGAACTGGAGCTGACCTCCATCTTCCAGCAGTGACAGGAGAAAGAAATGACTGCAGCTACATGTTTGAGGCAAGAAAGAATGAGTGCCAGTTCCTCTGTGGTTCTGCTCGAACATGGTCAAGTGTTTCAGGCAGGACGACAAACGTTCTTTAGGAACCACGACAGATCTGTTTTTCAGATTCCAACCAGTCCTTGAACACACCATTGTTCTACAGGCTACATAAAGCGGCTCATAGCAGCAGCGGCGCCGCTCACACCGCCTGCATCACAATCTCATTAGCGCCTCTCCCTAAATCTCCAGTATCTCCCGTAGTTTATCCAGCGGTGACTTACACACTGCTCCTGCTAATGTACCTGTGTCCTTCCACCGGCCACGCGCTCCCTGTCCCCCTCCACTTCCACGCTGCACTGATGCTATCAGCTCCTGATTCACGGTGGCCGCCTCCAGTCCTATAATTGATATAGAATCCTGATGCCCCGAGCAGCTGACATTCAGCGCGCTCTGAAGGACAGCTAGGGAAATGAGGAGCGCATAATGGAATACGCTGCCAGCACAAACAGGAGGAAGGGCCACTCGCAATGTGATCTGCTCCGGCGCTTAAATATCAAGTGCAATTAAACGGCGGCGGGGAGGGGAGGGGCTGCGAACGGCGTGCGCCTCGGCCCGAGCAGCTGCTTGTTGTTCCCGGCGCGCTGGGAGGGAAACGGCCTCACGGCATCGTGTGAAACGAGGACGAGCTCCGGCACAAACAACCTGATGGCCGCTCCGTCACGGCCGGAGCTCCAACCTTGGCTCGTCTTTAGCTGTGGCACAGTTGAAGGCTTCACTCACTCGAACGCGGTGCCCATCGTCCTCACACAGGCTGTCTCAGGTGCTGTTTTAAGTGCATTAGCGCGGCGTAAAGGGATTATACAGTGAAAACTCAATCTGTACAGGACAAACACCTCCTGGCTGCTGCCTGAATCTAATAAGGTCTTAATAAATACTAAACTTTACACACATGCTCCATCAGAAGCACACATCTAAAGATACAGACGCAGGAAATGCACCTGTGAGCTGGTGGGGGTTGTTCCATGTATCCTGAACAGTGCCGTCCCGTCCTCCGTCCTCAGACCCAGCAGTGAACTCCTGTTGGCCCCGGTGGGAGAGGTTGTCTTTGGGCAGGACAGGGAGGCGGGGGAGGCGGGGGAGGCGGGGGGAGGCTGCACTCAGCACAGCACCAGGTCAACTGTGTTGCTCATCTTTTTTCACGCCTCACTAGCTGTGTGTGTGTTAGTGTGTGTGGGACCTTTCTACAAGGGCACGGAGCTCAGGGGGCAGACAGAGATTAATGACAGAACGTGACAACTCAATATGAAGGGAAGGAAGTTTTGTCATTGTATGGACAGCGGGGGAGGGGAGCGAGACCGAGCCCTGGAGGAGGAGGAACGCAAGGGGTTCACTCCTCAGCATGCAGTAATTCACTAATATTATAGAGTTTCACCTCAGACTTGTGTCATCGCATTAAAAAACTCCCATTCAAAATACAGAAATAAAAAAACTGCACATTTAAAAGAAAATAAGTTCATTTGAGTTGGAGCCAGTGTTGTGGAACCACCAAGGTCTTGTGTTTGCAGGAAATGCTTTTAAAAGTTAAAGGTGAAGAAGAATATTGTGTTAAAAGAGGTTTTTCATATTATGATCAACCAAAACTAAAACCAAAACCATTATCTTGATCTTTTTAACTGGAATGAATAAAGTTTATTATAGTGAGCTCCTGCCTTCAGCCTCTCATCCTCTAGATAGAACGAGCTGTGGTTGAACGTGCAGCACAGCTGGAGAGAATCTTCATTCCGCTGTTAAAAAGTCAAACAAACGATGACTTTGGGAAAAAAGCAGATTAAACTTCATTTAAAAACTACTTTGTGACACAAGTATTTCTTTCCAAAGTTGAAGTTCTTCACATAAAACTTTCATTATCGTGCATACGGTCTACTAACATGCAGAGATATAAATCTGACCGTGTCCAGTAAAAGTCCAGCTACAAACGTCCACGTCCACCTAATTAAAGTAATGAGGCATTCATGTGCTCTCAGGGCCTAATGTGTCTCACCAGTGGAAATCCATATCATCAGAGGCGATGCTGCAACGTCTGGAAGACAACGTGGACTAATGGAAAGGCTCTCAGCTTTAGGGAGTGAGGAATAGTGATGGATTTCCCCAGCAAGGTGGGGAATCAGTGCATTGTTGTCGCCCACACGGGGAAGCGCGCTTCCTTCAGTCGTAATCACATAAGAGCGCAGAGCTCAACATTGTTGTCTGTTTTTCCCGCATCCATCAATCTGGCTGTCAACCCGGTCGCCTGGCAACAGAGGTAAACAGCTGCATCTGTGACAAAAGACCTGGATGCAAACAAAAAGTGGGGACCTCTTAACACAGACCCGTGGGGTCAGAGTGTGTGGGGAACAATGCAGCCTCTATTCAGGCTCAGACAAGCCTTTCACGCTGCGACGTGTACATGTTGTACTGCACACGTAGGACAGAGGCAGCGGCACGTTAACGCTTTGCTATGTCGAGGACCTTGCTTGGCCTGAAGCTGGCGTCGAAGTAAAGGCACCAGCAGTCACTTGGTAGCAGGGCTTTTATTATATGCTTGAGAATTGTCAATTAAACACAGATCAAGATGGTGAAATACCAGAACGTGTTTTATCTGAGCACCAGCACAAGATCCCCAAAGTCGTCCCTGGCGGAGAGTCGACATCGCCCCAAAATCCTCATGTGGCCGAAGCACCCGACACCCAACTCCTGCAGGCTGTCAGGCAAAGATGGCAGCACTGTAATGTACATCAGTGCTCCCGTCTTTGTCCTTGCTCCTGCCTTTGTCCACTAAATAATTCTGCTCGCTTAATTTAAACCTCAGGAGTTCTGAGCCAGCTCCTCTCCATGCAGGCCAACACACCAGGTTGCTGCTCAACACTCAGAGTGACATCACCCCCCCCGCACACACACACACACTTCAAGGTCACCTACGGGTGGGATGCAGCATCAGCCAGATTTCAGCACAAAGCTTTAACCTGTTTTCCCCTGGATGATTTCGGTTCAGCAGTCTATTTCCACTTCATCTGCCGCATGTGTGCATTCTCCATCACTGTGATGTCATGATGAATGGGCGGCCAACAAAGCGGAGGAGGGGTGGAGTGAGAGGCGAGGAGAGGAGAGGCGATCTCTCCCTCTGCCTTTTTATCGCTCTATTTCATCATGGAAATCACCTCATTTACTCTCAGCACTTCTCCATTCATCTCTTATTGTCACAGGCAAAACCCATTTTCTATGGGCACCAGCAGTGTGTGTGTGTGTGTGTGTGTGTGTGTGTGTGTGTGTGTGTGTGTGTGTGTGTGTGTGTGTGTGTGTGTGTGTGTGTGTGTGTGTGTGTGTGTGTGTTTAGGAAACAGAGGGAGACAGAGAAGGTTCACAACATGCACTTACTGTACATTAATGAAGCCACACTATGTGATCGACTGATAAACATTTGTTGTTATCATTTGTTGTTATTTTTCAATTACACACTTTTATTTGGAGCATCAAACATTTTGGTCTGGTCTCGTGGCTCAATGCTAATTAAGAAATGTCACCGTTCAATTTAATATTAATGTGAAGCGTTGAAATAATCTCCCCATAAACAACGTCATTGTGAAAACGCGTGTGTCGCGATGCGGAGCTGCTAAATGACTGAGGACGGTTAATCCTGTTATCTTCTCATTCACTTGGCTTCATGACGGCGCGGTCTGACCCTAAATACCAAGCAAGACCAAAATTATGATGAGTGGGATCATTACGGCTCCGGGCTTTGAATTAAAGCTATAGTTCACCTGAATTCGAGCTTATTAAACAGATTTTTCTTTCTGCTCCTGAGTTTCTCCATGCTACGTTCAAAAGCTACAGGGCTTTCGATTTGCCTGATGTCTAATCATGTTTCAGATCATTGTTGGACGAGACACATACAGACCAAGCACCACTATGGATAGAAACTGGAGTGACAACTTCTTGTTGAGAGACTGGAACAGTGGGAACCACTAAACCATCCGCTGCAAAATGAACAAATTCAAAATGCAACATTGTAAGAAATAAATGAGGTGTTGCTGTGGTTGTAGCGCCAGAGTTTAGCGCTGCTCTCTTTTCAAAGATGAAGTTGGACGGTCCAGCTCTGCCCTTTTCCATGATTCGCCTCTGGGGTCCTGTCCGTAGACAAACAAATCCAAATTGCCGTAATAACCTTTTACTTATCAGTTAACAGGAGGACATTTTGTGTCTAAGCGTGAAGTCAGTGGTCACTGGAGACTCTGCAGCTTCTCTCTGTTTTCAGCAGGCTGCTGCTGACAAGACTGTGATAATAACATTATGCTTATCCTTGTAATGGTCATGTCTGTATAAATGAATTAACATGGGCCCTGATGCACAGACGAACGCCAGCATGTTGCTGTTGAGCTGTGGTAGTTATTAAATGCACCACGTCTAAGCTTTAGTGGATACAGGTAGAGTTCAGACACACACACCTTCAGCAGACTGAACACAGATGCTCCTGCAGCAGCTACACGCCGCCTCCAACCCCAGACACTGGAGATACAAAGCAGCTGATTACCAGCAATAAACACAACATCAGGCTCTGCAACACCAAGAGAAGTTTTGAAGAAAGTTTAGCTGATGTTTCAGACAAAGTTAATCCTGATTCAAGGGCTCCACGGAGGAGAAGAGATGTGAAGCTCAGGGTTGGAGCTCGATACATTTGCTGAATTTCTGCTCAGCGCTTCAGTCTCCAGTCCCCGTCAGAGTAAGAGTCCTTCAGTGGAGAGGCTGTGCAAGCTCATTAATGGCATGAATACAATCAATAATTCAGAATGAGGAGCTAAACAGAAATGTGCCAGCGTGCCGGTGCATTCAGGACAGCGGCAGCACGGCTGGTGGAGTAATCCAACATGACAACATTCACCTCGGATGATAGAGAGTGGAAGAAAACTATCAGGGTGCTCATGAATATGTAATGAAGCCAATGAGGAGCGGCGGAGCGGGGGGGGGGGGGGGGGGGGGGGGGGGGGGGGGGGGGGGGTGTCAGATCACGCTATCCAGAGAAAAAGACAATGAGGTGTGGGTCTGTAGCACATGGTCAAAGTGTGTGAAGATCTGAAGCTGTGGCACAATTAGAGAAACAGCTGCTGGCGTCTGGATGCTGCACCGAAATAAGACACATCAATAGCGGCTTTGGCTTCTGGCACCGAAAACCAACACAGCTCCAGCTCTTCTCCAGCAAACCGCTCTCCCACAGAAAGGCCGGGTCAGATATTAGGAGAATACACAGCGCACAGATATGAGCACTTCACCCTCGAGTGCTGTACAACAACAATCTGAGCCAAAAAATGGTTTCAGGCTGTGGTGATGGAAGGTGGGAGAGAGGAGGTAATAAGAGCAGAGCATCAGTGGGTAAAAGTGCAGAGAGTCAGAGCTCCGCTGCTTTTTGTCTCCGTCTCTGTGTGTGTAGTAAAGCAAAACAAGTTGGTTCAGGTCACAAACTTCAGCTGTGCGTATTTCACCTGCTTTATTGTATTGCAGCTGCAGTGGCTGGTAATAATCTCGTTTTCTACCAGGTTACTGTGATCATAGGTTTTATGGCCGCTTTGTGAGTTTAGACAAACTGAGAGTTGCCAGGAAGAATCTGGCAGAACATCCTCACGCCTTTAAACTCAAAGCTAGTTTGAGTCATGTGCAGTGGAGTCATGTTTCCAATTACAAGCCCACTGCCTGACGAGCTTCTCTCTTTACTAACAAAGTGTTTAATCAGAGTTTGTTTTCTGTCTGCAAACTGGAATGAAGAAAATAAAATAAAGTTCAATGGAGCAGAGAGTCGGATGGAAACCGTCTGTAGCTCCGAGACACAAGAAACGGCATCGATAGCACAGAGCTCATTCAAAATGAACTCATTAGCAGCTTTACAAGAATTAGCAATATACACGTAGTAACGATGTGTGATCACAAGGAATCTGTGTTCTGAACCAAAGTAAACGTCAAGCGTTCCATTCAGACGACAGTCACTTCTTCAGCGTGGATCCAAGCGTTGTGTTACAGTCAGAACCTGATGCCGCGCGTCAGAGGATTAACAGAGGGGGCCGTTCCTCTGCCTTTAAATCTCTCCTCTGCCAGAACCAGATCAATCCAACACTATTGATCTCAGGAGGTTCCGGCCTCAGCGTCCACTCTCACCTGTAGACGTGACCTCATCCCTCCCTCACTCATCAGCCTTGGACACAGAGGAAGTGTGCTGTGTGTGGCTGATCAGTGGGGGGGCGTAGATTCAGGCTAAAAGTGGGAGCGAGGTGTTGTCACAGCAGACCTGGAGCCATCATTCCTCTAGAATGATCATCTGTTGTCCTTATTACAGAGTTTAAACTTCATTTGAACCAACAGCTTCTGATTGGCCCCACGTCTGGATGCAACTACTCTGTGTTTGTATTACACCGTCATGAATGTAAATGCGTGCTGACTTTGTGGAGGTGCCTGTTCCCCCCCAGCTCAACAGCCTGTTCCTCCTGTTGCCATTTCCTCCTGCCCACAGATGATTCCATGCCATTACTGGGTCATGGAGCTGGCATCCGTCCCCTGTCAACCTTCCGAGTGCGTCAGAGCTCCAGAAAAATCACATCATCAAAGAGAAGCGCATTTGAACACGCTCCTGCTGCCGTCTGCTCGGCTCAAACGGAGGAGGAGCGGCATCGGCGGCGAGAGGCCTCGCCGACAGCGACGTCTCGCCGCTCCTTCCTCCTCGGAGCCGCAGTAACTTCATATCGCTGTTGTCGTCAAATCAGAGAGCGCGTCAACGTGTCACGTTCTCATTAGCAGACGATGAAAATAACAAGGCAGAAGTGAGGCGGCGGCATGAACAACAGAGCAGGAGCAAAACAGAAGGCAGACAATCAGGCCCACGCGTAAATAAGAGCAGAAAATTGAATAATAGAGCAAATCATGTGAGTTATGGCAACGCAGACATGCACAGAGTGAAGCAAGCTCAACGCGGGCATTTGGGGAAACGGAGGCCGCTTCGCTCGGGGCAGAACTACAAAGCAGAGGCCCTTTCACGTTTCCTTCACTGTACGTGGCACACGTCTGCGCTGGCAGTCTGTCCGCTGCCATAGCAACCTACAGCATCCATTTAGCACGGCAGGCTACCGAGGGCCGAGCGGAGGTCAGGACAGAACCCGCAGCAGAGCCGCGCTCGTCTGGAGCCGCTGAAAGTCACGAAGGAGGACCCTCACTTAGCGACGCTCCAGCGCTCAAGGGCTCAAGGGCTCCAACGTCAGACGCGGGACACGCTAAGCGCTGGATGAGCCGATTGGATGGATTGTTCGTGTCTTTGTAATAAGGAATGTTCTGTATCAGGGTCCTGACATGTTTCTATTCCAGTTTCCAGTTCTACTGTACTTTGCAGTGATGCATCACTGTGCTGCACGGCCAAGGTGCGAAGGCTCAGCTAAACATGGAGCATGTGCTTCGCGTGATCGCTCATGGTTTCATCCTAATGAATCCCACTGACCTCCCTTCATGGGGAGAAACCTGAGCTGTATGTAGCAACTGTATGTGCGCTTAAGTCCCTCATTGAAGAGCCTCTACGTCCTTTCCAGTCCCCAGAGGAAGGAACCAGTGAATCTTTCTCCACCACAGGAGACTGGCCTCTATCACAACAGGCACCAATTGGCGCCAACACCTCACGTGTCCATATTAAAGAACCATGAGCTCATTCTGTTGATCTACCTGTATCTCACAGGATTCCACCTCTACTTATCATGCATCCCATCACATTTATCACTGCAAAGCCGTTTCTCCCAGAACGGGGACCACCAGCCATAAAATGAGGAATGTGCTCGTTAAGAGAACAAGAGACTTAATCTGGACCTAGTCCTGGTTTAGATGCACCAGAACTTTCAACTGCCATGAAACTGATGCCATGAACTCATTTGATATTAGATTGTTTTTTGTGAGATGTTTAATGACTGATCTACAGATTTGCCAGGAAATTCCTTTCAAAGGGACATCAAGTTATCACCATGCTTTCCTTTGTGTGAAGGTATAAAACTGAAATAAAGATACTGACCTTCTTCATTTGGTTAATCGGTGCACCATACATACATGCTTATTTGAGTGCCAAAGTGATCGTTACATGTGTGTTGTGTTATGGTGTGATGGAACTTTGAGCTTGGTGGGAAGAGGAATGATTAGTTTTCCCAGATTTAGAAGCCGTCCAAATTAAAAAGTTTGATTCCTGATCTGAACAGGTGCAACTCTCACCACTGGTTGACCTCATCTCTCCGCCCTGCAGTGACCACTGCCCCAGGGGTATTTAAACCAGTGACACCCTAGTGGAATCGGATTTCCCTCTGTCTTCAAACTTCTTTTTTTTTTTTTCAAACAACTTTTTGCGTCGCATAACTTTTCTTTAATTTTCCTTTGTTCTTAAATTTTGTAAACTTACGTTAAACTTAGAAATACGAACAAGCAACGAATTTTGTTACTTTAGAAAGTCATCAAGAAACTCTGCGAAACTGAAACTATCAACAGTCCTTGATTCGCTATTTTTGATCGAACTAATTGAATTAGATTCCAGCCCGTTTCCTTTTTGGGGTTAGTTTAGTAGCGCTGACGTTTGGAAAACATCTTGAAAGTTCGGCCTGGCCGACTGTTACTTTGCTGAACCCGAGCCGTCATCATCGGCCTCTGGGTCAGGAATCGGCGCCCGCGGCACCTGGATCAGAGAGGACGCGCCTGCTCAACCGAGTAACGGTAGACGCTGCACAACGGCTACCGTTCCAAACTAAGGCAAGATGAACGTCTCTGATCCTCTGAGAAGAATGTGCGTATTCCAAATTTATTAGTTGTCCTTAGATTTGTATAAGTTAGAAACAAATACTCTTTTCGCTTGATCACAGCCACCTTGTCCTTTCACTCGTTGATTCATTCATTGCTGATTACTGTGTTTTCTGTGATTGCGTTCACATATGTTCACACACACACACACACACACACACACACACACACACACACACACACACACACACACACACACACACACACACACTCTGTTCTCTGTCATCCATTGCTGATCCTCTCATGCTGATTGTTTGCTCATTGTTCTGTTTATTTGAGTATTTCCGTATTATGTTATTCATATATCCAGTAGTATTAGATTAATAAAACCTAAAAGGAATCTGGTTTTGTGTGTTATTCTTGTTCATGACTAAGAACTCATTGAATTGACATCTGGCATTGACTAGATTGACACAAGCGTGGTTTCAGCTTTTAAACAAACCTGGAGCCCCAACTTCGAGGAATATTGATGTTTCTGCATTATTATCAAACTATTAATTTGAATCCGCTACATGTAAAAGCTTCCTCATCATCGGCTCAAATCACGCAGGCAAAAAGAGAAAACGTTTCAAGTTCGAGTGAACTGGTGGAAAATCTGCCCGGAGTTGAAGCGGCCAGTTTATAGTTCATTTGATGTCGATTCGAGCCGGGGGCTGGTGCTGGAAGGGCCGAGGCGATAAGAAAGTGGCCCGTCGGAACATTTAATGACGGCACGGCTGCGAGTGGTCACAGTTACCGTTACCTGGGCACCGGCTATCAGCTCCTGTGACTCGCTCTCTGCAACGTGACATTCTTCATCGACGGCGAGTCAAACGCTGCTGAGGACGACGGCCTTTCACGCTCATTAAAAACTGATTGCTTCCTATAACCGGGTTAAAGCACTGAACGCTGTGTTACATGTTAATGTGGCACATTTCACTGTGATACTGGACAAATGTTGGTGACACAGGGGCACAGGTCCACTACTAGTAATACTATGTACTGTACTACAGTACAGAGAAGTGGAGTTGAGCACTGATTGATCCGTTTCGGCATCATCAGCATTAGATATGGTGGGACTCAACACAACCGTCCTACTCCGGCAGCTTGGTGCCTGTTTTCTCTATGGCGCTAAAGTTACATGTGGCTCATCTGTCTTTGCTCTTTTAGACGGTGGGCGGTGGGAAACCCCATGTTGCCTACTGCATCCCAGGTTGCGCCAGTGAAGCTGTTACACAGCTCAGGGCAGGTGAAGGTGGAGGAGGACCGGGCTGCGCTGCATCAGAGCGGACGGAGACGAGACTACGCTGCGAGAGGCACGTTGGAAAAACCGAGAGGAATGAAATAAAGATGGAGGTGTGCGAGCAGGAGGCGAAGCTGGGAACCTTGGGAGGATGCGGCAGGCGCTGCTGCAGTGGTCTGAATCATTCATTCTCCTTTAGGTTTTATGGTGATGTCTGTAAACAGCAGCTCTGCGCTGGGTCAGAGACGACGTTCTCTGCAGCAGCGTGTGAAAGCTGCAGAGCGACTACGGATGCGAGGAGCAACGCACTCGCTGGTTCCTTATCTGTGGGTTTATTTTAACCACCATTGTGTGTCTCTCAGATAACCTGCTAACCCAGGGTCATAAAGGTTTTAGAGTGCCCATAATGTCCAGGTTGACTGTTTCCTGTCTGCCGTTTACCCAACAGCTGAAACAACATCCAGCTGATGCAATATGCATCCCGTCCTATATATATTTCATCTGGGGAAGGGTTTATAAAGGATGCATCCACGTTAACACAGCTTAGGGGTGCACTCAGGGCGAGCCGCGGTAACAATCGCTCCAGACTCCTCCCATGATCAACAAATAACTGAGCTGCATTCATACAAAATTGATGGAATGCAAATGCCTTTGTGCCGGCATGCGTTCTATCATCACGGGTTGGCGCCGGGTGGACGCTTTGTGCCAATGACTCACGGAAGCTTGGTTGAGGCCGCACCCACCGCCGCCATCCGCATCCATCACCCGCCCACAGACAGCAGGAGCATCCACAGCGTACAGTAGCACTGAGCCGGTGGCTCCAATCACAAACTCCCTTCACCCAATCATCCAGGACAAATTGGCAAAAACAAACCACAAAAAGCCTGAGATTTACCCACAACACGGATCCGTCAGGTGTCTCCTCACTCCATCATCCATCAGAGTTTACACGTACGACTCCAACAACATTATTGTGACTTTTCTGATTTGAAACACGTCACTGACGCCGTTTTAACACCCAGTAGAGGAAATGCATTAGACATGAATTTGCTCATACTGTTGCTCAACATAAAGAGCGCAGTTCTCTGAGACGCTGCATTCTGTCTGAGATAAGACAGAAAAGTGATTCATTAATCATGCCTAATTTTGTACATATGACAATCTGATCCTGAATAAACTAGAGAGAATCACTTCATAACAATGAGCATCCCCGGATTCCAATGGATTATTTATTGGCCTTCAGCGCTGGTTGACATCACCTCCTGGGACCAGTGTTTGTACCTGGTTTGTACTGGATGTAAATCCTGTGCGCAGCAGGATTTCCACCTATTTGAAGAGAATAAATAAGTGATGAGGCGCTTACACTGTCTTGGGAAATAGCAATGAAAAACGCAGTCACAAAAGGCTGAAATGTGAGTAAAACGGGACCTTTAAACTTGCCTGAATTTGAAATCACAGCAATGACAGGCTGAATAATTCATGACCTGTTCATGACTTTGGCTGTAAACAGGAAGACTCTGGAGCTTTTGCACGTGTTTACCGCTTGTGCATTTAGTTCTGCTGTGAAACGATGATGTCGCGGGGAAACCTGAGCGATGTACAGAAGTTTTACTGTTCCTTCAATTAAAAAACAAAACCAAAGCTCAGTTTCTGCACACGAGCTTCATCGTGAATCATGCTGAGCTCCGGTTACATCTGACCCCTTAAGGCCTCTGCTTTGAACGGCTCCTCCAAACGTAGTGGCAGCACGTAGGACACTTACGGCTCCACACGATGAATAAGTGGCATTCACTCCCTCATCCAGCTCCTCTTTTCTCCACGGACACTATAGGATTACAAAAGTGAGTGGGAGTTTATTCATCCTCTTCACTGAGGCCAACGCGGCTGTCTCTGATTTTTAATGTGGAAGAGAAGCAAGGTCAACAGCCGCCTGCTCGGACTCACTCTAAATAACACTGATGATTATTATGGGATCCCTGCACTTTCAAACACATATTAGTGTAAGATGTCATGCCTACGCGGCTGACAAATACACTGCCTTAGATAATAGGCTCCTGCACTCACACATCAAAGATTTACCATGCTTTTCCCTTAATGAGGTAATAAAAAAACTGCTCACTAGTACAGGAGGGGAATTACAAATGGTGATGGTACAACGGTGGATTCATGCAACGGCTGTGGATTCTCATAGACCTATTTGTCTTATGGCTGACACAACTAATGATAAAACTAATGATGGGGCATCCATTAAATCACTAAGTTCCTCTACAACAAACAAAGCAGTTGGCGGCAGAAAATGCCCACTTTGACTGATTTCTTTTATTTTTAGCATCTATGTGAAAGGTGAAAACAACATTAGTCACAACAGCAATGTGGAAAAGCCTAAACTAAATATGTTTACCAGTCATACACAAACACAAAGAAGTGGTACAGTACCTTTAATTTATTTGAAATATAAACATTGAAAATGAGATCTTGGATTTTCTAAAGGAGTAAGAATTCCTGAGGGCTTTTCTATGTGGAGTTTGTGTGCTCTCAGGTTTCATCGTCAATTTGGTTGGAGCCCCTCAACTGCCTGCAGGTACAGAGTGTGTGTGTGTGTGTGTGTGTGTGTGTGTGTGTGTGTGTGTGTGTGTGTGTGTGTGTGTGTGTGTGTGTGTGTGTCTGCGTGTCTGTGTGTGTGTGTGTGTGTGTGTGTGTGTGTGTGTGTGTGTGTGTGCGTGTGTTATGACCTAACCTGTCCATGTTGTACCCCACCCGTCTAACACCTGGGACAGGCTCCAGCTTGATTTTCAAAAAGCATTTAATTACACAACTAAACACAAATTCTCGCGTGGCCAATTCAGCGCTCATTTATAGCGCAATGTTAAATTTCACAGTGTGACAACAAATCTTAAATAAGACGTGCGCTAAAAAAAATTTAAATCTGCATTTCATTGAAAAACAGTTTGAACACGCGTTATGATCTAAACTCGCGGGCGTAAAGGTACTGCGGGTTTCTGAGCGCACCTTCACTGCGCGTCGATCATTGGCTGCAGCGTGAAGCACTCGGACCTTGTGTCCAACGTAATGCGCATGTTAATGGCGCACGGTGCGGAGGACACGGGACTTCCTGTCGGAGCGCCGACGGGTGCGTAAAAGGAATTCGCTCCAGAGTCCAGGAGACGCACGGGCAGCGTGGGCAAAACTCAGTGCGCAGGAAATGTTTACACGCGCAAAGACGGCTTTATGTGCGGCTGAGCCCAGCTCGGACCTGGAGCCCGAGAGCGACGACAGCAGACTGGACGAGGACTACACACCGAGGACGGTGACCCGGGGATCGAAGTGAGTAGAGGCGCAATCGGACCTGGGCGACACCTAACGCTTAGACAATAACGCGTGCGTTTGCGGCGTTTCATCGCGGCGCAACCTGTCGCCGAGGTGCCAGACTTTGCGCCAGCGCCGCTTCGTCACCGCTGTTTCAGAAGTCCATTCATTCAGAAAAGCAGCAGCTGCTGCCGCTGGACGTCATGTACTGACTTTGCGCACCTCTTTAGCCATTTTGCGCTGCACTGAAACGCTCACGGCGCCACCGTGCTTCTTTGTGTGAATTCCTTTTTGAGGGTTGGACCCAGGATGTGCGTGGCAGTCAGTTTGCTCAGGTTAACGCCAGGTAAACATTTTAAGTGTGGCCACAAACATGAGCAAATCACAGCCAGGCACTGCTCAGGTTTAGCTCAACCCACAGATATTACAGTAGAATTAATCATTAACCGTATGAATCAACGTCAGAGACCCATTCACGCCATCTGAAACCTATAGCAGAACTTGAGCACAACAAAACAATGCCATCCAATTTACCAAATAAATACGAGTCATTATGAAGCAAACCTCACAGATGGTAGAAAAGTTCAATTTCAGCACCTAAATATACTCACATCTTTATATGTTTGATATAAGTCACATGTCAAATATAAAATTGTGGAGATTGAATAAAATAAGTCTCTTTGTCCTGGATATGACACAGTACAAGGACACAGCATCTCTTACTTCATGCTGTTATGTGATGTTATTATTCAAGTGGGAGCGACGCAGTAAATATGCACATTTTATTTCCCTCTTTCATGTTTTCGTCATGTTTTGTCTCTAGGACTGTGAAAGGCCAGCACACTATTAATCTTTACCCACCTGCTTTATTTTTGATTCATTTATTTACAGGGAATACTTCAGCGAGGAGGACACTTCAGATGAGGAGTGGAACAGAATGCCGAGGAAGAGAAGGGCTTCCAGGAGGAGGTCTCTGTCTGCCTCCACAGTGTCACCTCTGAAATCCCCATCCAAGAAGTGCCCACGGAGCCCCAACATAAAGAAGAACCTCTGTGCGTCGCCTCTGAGAAAGGCCGCCCCCTCCCCCAATGCCCGCAAGACAGTGTCCACTCAGAACAGGAAAAACAAAAGGGGAAAGAGGCGAACAGATAGTCGTCTCATGGGAGAGGAAGAGGACAGAAGCAGCGACAGATGGCGCAGCGTGGAGGAGGAGGATGTGGAGCCTCCTCAACCACGGTTCAGACCCGAAAGAGACACAGGACCCCAGTTGAACAGAACTGCCAATTACACGCCACTGGAGCTGTTCCAGCTCTTCTTCTCTACGAAAGTAATCGATACACTGGTAAAAAACACCAACGCCTACGGGGCAAAGAAACACCAGAACCACAGAGAAAGCTGGGTGCCGGTCACCACAGCCGACATGCACTCGTTCCTCTGCCTCGTCCTCTACATGGGAATCGTCCCGCTAAAAACCCTCAGGGAGTTCTGGAGAGGGTCTAGGTTGTTCTGCTTGCCGTTTCCCGCCTCCGTCATGCCCTGCAGGCGCTTCCTGGCCATCTCCACGAGTCTTCACATGAACGACCCCGTGGTGGAAGCAGCCAACGACCAGAAGAGAGGGACCTCGGCGCACGACAGGCTTTGCAAAATCAAGCCGCTGTATGAGCAGATTTTAGAGGCTTGCAAGACTTTCTTCCACCCCTACCAGAATATCTCCATAGACGAGCGTATGGTGCCTACGAAAGCAAGGATTGGCTTTAAGCAGTACATTAAAAACAAGCCCACTAAATGGGGCTTTAAGCTCTTTGTGCTGGCAGACTCCGCTTGTGGGTACACCTTAAACTTCTTTGTGTATGCGGGAAAAGAGGGCAAACCAACGGGGAAGGGCGTGGGCTACGATGCCGTCATGAGGCTGCTCAACATCCCCTTCCTGGGGACAGGATACCGGCTCTATGTGGACAATTTCTACACCAGTCCCACTCTCTTCTCAGACCTCCTCAAGAGGAAGATCTGGGCATGTGGCACTATTCGTTCCAACATTGACGGGTATCCCAGAACCACGAACAATGATATGCCCAAGAAAGCCCCAAGAGGAACCATCCAGTGGCTCAGGAAGGGGCAGCTGCTGTTCGTCAGGTGGTTGGACACCCGGCAGGTCACCATGTGCTCCACGATACACAAAGCCTACAGCAACGACATGGCCGAGCGCAAGGTGAAGGCTGCCAACGGCCGGTGGACTGTTAAGCAGGTGCCCGTTCCAAGCTGCATCAAAGATTACAACCGTTACATGGGCGGCGTGGACTTGTCGGACGCGCTCATCGGCTACTACAACGTCATCCACAAAACCCACAAGTGGTACAAGACTCTGTTTTACCATTTTGTGGACATTGCGACTGTGAACGCCTTCATCCTCCACAAAGAAATGTGCAAGCTTCAAAGTCGGCCGCCCATTAAACAGAAAAACTTCAGGGAGCAGCTGATTTTGTCCCTGGCAGCCATTGGCTCGACCCCTAGTCGCGCACATCCACAGAACTTCATGCTGGCGATCCCCCCACTCAAGGTCCCTGTGGCACCCCAGGCCCCGGTCCCCCCGTCCAACGGCCCCCCGGCCTCCTCTACGGAGGCGCCACCTCCTCCGTGCGAAAGGCCCGCTTTCGGCCACCTGCCCTCTTACTTTGTAGAGCAGATGAGCAACGTGGCCCCTCGGAACCGCGCCACTGCTGGTAGGAGGGCGTGTGTGGTCTGCAAAAGAAAGTCCCCCATTTATTGTACCACGTGCCAAAAAACCCTGTGCTTCACCTCCTTAAGGAACTGCTACAGCAAATGGCATAGAAGCAACGGAATCTGTGTGTAGGCGACTAGGTGTGTTTATACTGCAGCTGTTTGATCAACAGGGCTTAAAGGCAGCAGTAGGCCCTATTCTTCATTAACGTGTATTTTTAACCAGCTCAGGTGAAGCTTTGTTTTGTTTTTGCCAGGTTGGTGTAGATAAACCAGTGTTACCTCATTAGCTCTTTACCTCATGACTACACTTGAACTAAAAGCCTTTTCTAGAGTCTGTATGTATGTTTAAAGCTTGGGATTAGGAAATTAACTGCTAGAGAGAAGAGTTTGTCCTCTAGCCTTCACTCATTTCAACAGCTGCCTGCTTTTATTAAAACATGATTTACCTTCTAAAGTCTTACAGTAAACCGCTGTAGGACTCAGAACTTTGAGTTAAAGCATTTTAGTCTGAACCTACTGTAAACTTGGCCTGTGTGGACACATACATGGGTCATACACTGGACTCACTGGAACCAGTGGCTCTGTGCCACTACTGAATGCTGCACACATCTACCTACAGTGTCTGTACCTGGGAGATGAATACCTCATGCCTGACCTCTTCCTGCTGTAGAGTGATTGCAAGATGTACTCTTCATAAATTACTGTGGAGAGATCACATTACCACTCATGCTTACACATGTAACCCTGGAATATCACTGATATTCCCTGTAGACAGCTTAAAAACTGAACTGGTTGTTATCCAAAAGCTGAAACAAAGAGTATCGCTGTATTATTATTATTATTATTATTATTATTATTATTATTATTATTATTATTATTATTATTATTATTATTATTATTATTATTATTATTATTATAGTTATGGTTTTACATACAGTAGAGAAAAAGGAAAATCTGTGACCTGCTTCTCTCGTATTCACAAAGCAGCTAAATGGGTTGTAGAAATGAGCCAAAATCCAATCTGGCACATGTCTTTGGACACGCTGCCAGACATTTTATTTGAGCCCCTGTGATGAGGTTCATTAGGTTCATTAAACGTCCAAATTATTTCAGTATTTTAGATGTACATATATATCTGCATATTTGCTTTAGTGAGATGTAGAAGAAAAGTGATTAGAATAGTAAAAGATACTGTAGAAATGATTCTGATTCTGAAATACTTCAGCGATGCTAAATACTTTGGGAACATATCCTGTTATTATTTGTTAACTTTGGAGATGTTTCTGCCACAACATCACGTCTCCGTCAAAGCCACCTATCGACTGTTTTTTTCCCTCTTTATCCTGTCAGTGTCTTTAGTAGCATACTTATATTTTTGACAGTTTGACAGGCTGAAAGTAGTTGTGGAAGGTTGACCTACTGTTCTGCTGCTGCTGTGCATATGTTGTTTATATCTGTTCTCAGGTAAAGCTGTGAAACAGCTGCTGTCAGAGTCTCTAACTCGACCTCCTGCGATAACTTGATGTGAGTAAATAAAGCTGTGTGATGATGATTTGTGTTAATTATCTAATTCAAACACCAGATTCCTGTCAGGTAAACGGCCACTGCAGCTCTATTCACCTGTCTTACACAGAACCTCTATGTTTTTGGTGCTACTCTAGTATATAATTAACCTCCAGCAGTAGCTGACTGCGAGTGAATGAAAACATGTTGCCTGGTAATTACATTTTCAGGGAATTATTCTCAAGTAACAAAAGTATGATCAGAGCCTGAGTTTGCTCAGTGAATGACTTGGCTAATGGCGATGAGCTTGTTCAAACATATTGACTCAAGCAAATCATCATAGCATTAAAGCGAACATTGCATGACAGTTGTGCATTTTGTCTGCAAATGAGATAATCTTGCCTTTAATAACAGCTGGCGAGGCAATAAAGCAGAGGTAACAGGACTGAACTCTGCCCCGACGCAGCTCCAGTTTGATGAAAGCTGCATGTAAACGGCATTAGCAGCCAGGCGGCGGCGCCGCTCTGCCTGTGATTAATAGGCTGATAACTCATTCACAGGCAGCGGCTGCAGACAGACCGGCTCTCAGGTGGGCGTCGTGATGCCAGCGTCCCTCTGCGATTGCGTTTCCTGCGTGTGCAGATAAAAGACTGTTTAACCTTCTGCCAATCACGTTACTTGCTTTTCGTTTGAACATTAACATCGGGAGCAAATCTGCAGGTGCATATTATATTTCAGTCCATAAAGCAGCGGCTTCACGACGGAAAGTTGTTGTTTCCATTTCACAGGAGATTAATAATTTTCAGCCAGGCAGACTGAGCTCCGTCTGTGACTAAATTTAATGTCCACAGATCAACCATTTTAGGTGTAATGTGTTCCTCGCTGCTTGCAGGATTATTAGCAATATCACAGAGAATCTTTTAGTGTTCAGCCCCAAAGCCCAGCGGTTTATGGTACATATTTCATGTCCTCCTCGGCAGGTGCATGCTGGGACGAGCTCTGGACTTTTCTAAACTAACACTGGTAACAGTAAACACACTGGTGGAGCTATGGCATCCAGAATTAACCTTAATTTCGGTTTTAGTTGTACCTGCGTTACATTAACCACCCAAAACAACGGTCTCTGTTAACTCTGGGTTCAGCTACACGCAGCAGCTGCCAACAGATTCTACCTCAGCTCCTATGTTCCAACTGGTGGTAAAGGTCCCGAGTGTCAAGGCGCTCCTGGAGACGTTCCAGGGGTCAAAGGGCCCGCGTGATAAAGCAGCAGGTATCCAAGGTGAACTCCAAACCTTGCTCAGTGGACAGTGCAGTGCTTCATCACCCTGTGACCTTGAGAAGGGGAGGCAAAGATTCAAGCGTCTGCAAAACAAGGGCGTGGACCGTCAGCCTGCATGGAAACCGTCTCCATCAGACCTCTGGACACATTATTCACGGCGTCAACCCGGTGTGTGACCCCGGCCTCGGCCAATCAGACGGACAGCATATGCCTTAACAACACTACGTGCCCCGTCATTATGGTAATGGTGCCGAGTGTCAACACCCCGCTGCTGCACTCTGATGCCTTATCACATCATTACACACCATTACGGTTCTTAATGAAGTCAACAGCTCCCAAACAGAGGATGCCCTCTCCGCTGTCTGACTCATTAAATAATCTAACATGTGAATAACACAGGGCTCAATTATCGAGCCTCCGAGTCGTCCCCGTGCCGCCTCTTCACACCGTGACCTGCGCTGTTCTGATTGGGATTAGAGCAGTTTATCCCTGAGGCAATATGAGCTTGTTATCGCATATATTTTACTTGATGTCTATTAGATATGGCTAAACGAGCCCTTACTCTGCTTAGTGTTCCTGTGATGGACAGGAGCCATGTGTCTGGACCTGCGCTGTAAGCTACACTATTAACGAGATGCAGCAGCTACAGGAGCGTCAGGTGCATTTGATTTACAGCTCCACGAACTACAGCCTTGATGATGTAATGATATTGTCCATTAGTGATTTATTGCAGGATGCAGAGTTTCTTGATATGAGCGTCACTATAAGATTAAATCCAAGTAGTAGAGAAAATACCAGCACCGCTACACACAAGGTCATGTTAGTATAAACTTTTACATTTGCTCAGAGGACGGAACTGAACAACCTTGAACTGGCAAACTTGCTGCTGCTGCAGGTCCGTCAGCATGTTGAGCCGGAGCCCAACATATTTAAGTTGCTGTATAAAGCTTCAACTACTTGGAAATGTGCACTTCTGACAGTGTCGCTGCCGCCGTGCAGGAGTGTGTGAGGTCTCTCCTCGCCGTCCATCACTTCCTCTCCACTCGCTGCAGGACGTTCAAATGAAAGTCAAACCAAAATTCCACCAGCTGCTCTTTATTAACTCTCAACCTTTCAATTCTGCCATCTGCCAGCTAGCGAGATGAATATTTAAAGTCTTTGGGGAGGGGTTGTGCCGATAAACAGAGGATCCATGTTTGTGTTTCCCCTCACTCGCTACCATCTTTCACTGACAACATTCAAACACTAAGCTCGACACCTGCTGTTACACGCTTAACCTCCCTCTCTGCGCCGTCTTGTGACATTTTGGATTTACTGTAAAAACAACCTAAACACTGGGGACGATGTTCACTCGTTAATTAGCTCCCTTGTGGTGAAAATAAGTCGGCTCGTGGAAGTATATGATGATACTGATACCAGGCAACCAGAGGCGCGTGAGGGAAAGCATAAATTATTCCAATACCAGAAGCTCCCTGATGGGATTTGTAACGGATCTGAAAACATGGCCGACACCCGGCAGTGATGCAGTCAAACCTGTGGCGAGTCGTCGCGACCCGTGAGTCAGATGCTGCGTGAACCACAAACGCGAACCTCTGACGGAGCTTCATGAGCTGCTTCAGTCACGCAGCCCTGGCGGAAGCAGGCCTCGTCTTCCCTGACGGTGCCGCTGGGCCGGGCCGGGCCGCACCGCTCCGAACCGCTCCACGGCGCCGTCGACGCTCGGGGCAACAGGTGCAGAACGCCCGGGCTCTTTGTACTTCCAGCATCTGCATTAGAGCTGCAGGCACTTGGCAGGTATTTTCGGGGAAGCAGCAGATGAGGCTCCGGCTTTTGCTATCGCGCTATTAAAAACCCCTTTGAAGTGTGGCACAGTTGAGCTTCACATTGAAATGCACTTGGTGGCGTTGACGCTAAAAACAGGGCCGACACTGGGAGCGTAAAGAGAATGATGGGACGCGTCCGCAGCTACGGCTGCAGACGAAGGAAGAAAGATGTGCAACATCTGTTTGCAGCTTGTACAGTTACAGTATTTACAAGTGGGTGATTTTCAGCAAATACTGTAAAAAAGAAGGTTGTAGGTGTTAGAAACATCAGTGATGTCTATTCAACTCTAATGAATAGAGAAATATTTTATTTATTTGCCTGATCAACAGATCCACTGATTGAGGTGAGAGTCAGAAGGAAACGTTGTTAGTGGTGTTAATTGTCAGTTAAACGTGGTGCGAGTCTGACACAACCACTCCGAGCTGTCGCCAAGTGGAGCCGAGCGCAAAATCACTATTCAAGGAGAAATCCTTGACACGCACCCGACAGCGAGGATCAATCCCACAAACAAAGCTAAACTTCACGGCACACGAGCCATCGCATCATTTCATCAGAAAAGAGATGACGGAGCTAAAAATATTCCTTCATCATGTTTATATCCACGCAGGACAGGATGATTTGTGCTACACGTTGCTGCGCCACATATCTTTTTCACAGCTGGCGCTGCAGCACTGGATGCTAATCTCTAGTTTCTCCAAAGTCCGTGCCTTCACTAACTTTGTGTAAGACATTAATTTAGTTCAATGACACTGAGGCATTGAGTTCTTTTACTTCTTCACTCATTGAGTGTGTGTGTGTGTGTGTGTGTGTGTGTGTGTGTGTGTGTGTGTGTGTGTGTGTGTGTGTGTGTGTGTGTGTGTGTGTGTGTGTGTGGAAAAGGCCAAGGACGCTGTTTGAGCTAAGTGGTTATGACTGATGTCCTCACAGTCATAATTGTGTCATTACCACCCTGTGGAACATGATCATTAGTCCCTGCGGTCTCTGCTGTAATTAACACCGGTGACGGCTGAGGGGCAGACGAGGGAGGAGAGTCTGTCTGGGTCCAGACCGGACCACAGCCACGTCTCCACCTTCCAGCCAAAACACACAAGCCATGACCTGAAGTGGTCAATTTTCTACGAGCCGCGTCCCGATCCGGGGGCTCAGTCCCTGGAGACCTACCATTCAGCTCTGACTGCTGTAATGCCTCAGCGCGGCCTGTGCAGATCAAAGGCTCCTCCAAGTGCAATTTACATTTTACTACGTTTATAGAATAGGATTAATGTTTCTGTGGCAAATGTCAGCGATTAAACATCTACTGCAGCCACACGGTTTCATTGTAGTAAAGTTAGGTGCTAAACGATGAGCGCGGCATGTACAACCCTGTGCAACACTTCCTACACTTCTATACAAGCAGAGCCTTCAAAACATGATTCCACTTCCACATGTGAAACATTTCTCTGCAGGTCTGACCCAGCTTCACACAATCACAGTCCACGATACATATGCATGACTTCCTGAGCTGCGGATGCGCGTCAAGGTCAGACGCGCTGATTTATTTCCTGGAGGGTGCCCTATGTGACACCCTGCTCACCGGCGCAGGCTCCCGCCCGCGGGGCCTTGGGAGAGGACGGCCGCCGAATCAGGCCGCGGCGGCGCTTGAGTGATGGCGGCGGCGCTGAGAAATAATGATGCGCGGACGTGGAGAGAAGCCGAGCGCATCGCGTGATGGAGTGCTGCGCGATCACAAATAACACTGTCAGCCCGTGTCTGCCACAAACTGTAAGCACGGCCGCAGCTTACAAATGATCAGCGCCGCGTTCGCCTCGAAGGCATCGCTGCGTCAGAGGCGACCGGAAGACTGATGAGCGCCCGAAAAAGCCGATCCTGCATCGCTTCCTGGAAACGAGACCAACGCGTGAAGGGCGTGTCCCAGGATCCGGCAGCTGCTGGTACAGCGTGTTTGAAGTACAAGTACTGCTGCTGCTGTACATCCAGTCATTGTGCCTGGAAACATGAAGAATGAGAATGATGCACAGCCCATCTGTCAAACCATTAAACACATAACGTGCAGCTCAGGCGTCAGAACAACCACACTCAGGATGAAATTATCAGTTTTACACCCTACAACTTAAATAGTCAATAAATGTAGGCTTTAAAACAAGTTTTTCTAATAAGGTCACAGTCGTAACGTGATTATTGCCTTAATTAAAGACTTTTCTCAGCCGCGGCCGTCACTTCAGCAACCTGATGGCAGACCACATCCCCACGACTATGACAACAGGGAGCCGCAAACTGTTCTAGAGGAAATAATCTGCTCTCTCCCATTAGAGCTACTTAGAGCAAATACGTTTTGCAGGCACGAGGGGGGCTTTTGGGCTCAATTCCAAAGGAAATGTGAGCATTTTTAGGCCACAGAGCACGCGGCGCCGCGAGCCAGCGAGGCTTCTGGCCCGAGGATTACCGCCCCAATCCCCCGCAGCTCCGACGCGCTCAGGAAATTGAACAGGAGTAAGCAGAGATAAATAAGCATATGAGGAATGAGGCGAGGCAGCCGAGCGACGCCAAGGACGGCGTTGGCAGTGTCGGAACACATGCAGTCAGTGCAGCGCAGATGGCAGAGATGGATTCCACCCAGCGGAGGGGAGTGGGACGGGGAGGGAACCGAGACCGGCACAAAGCCCTCCACACCGTCATTTAGTCAGAGGACTATAATTCATTACGGGGCTTTCACTGACCTTTTACCAGAGTGCTCGCCCACTGTGACTCCAGCGGACCTCTGCCAGCGCCTGCACCAGGCCCAGTCACTCCACAGACGCCCCCACACCGACCTCCTACCAGCTCGGCTGTCAGCACCGTCCACTCTGTCATTATCTCCGTCCGAGGAGGAAAAAGTGGGGTTTCGTTGTTCTGCCCGTGTGTCTTCTCGCTCATAGTCAGTCTCCAAACCTAAATAAGGATCTAAATCATTTATTTAAACGGGTTAAATGGAAGTTGTGCTCTAAACAGTGGTCTCACAGCTGCATGAATTAAAGTCAGTTCAAGGCTGATGATTGAGGCTTTGGTGCATTGTGCTTACTCTCTTTGGTGTTTTGTAGTAAACAGAGTTAAATCTTTCAGCACGGCCGTCATCCTGTGGACTCTTTGTCTCCATCTGCTTATTTACCGCCCGTCTGCGTGCGCTGCCGCTGCAAAGCTCGCCTCCGCGCCCTCCGTACGAGCGCACGGCGCTGTTGCTCATTCCTTCTCTGTCATTACGTCCTTGTTTTAACATGGCAGAGGCTGAGTTCCCGCAGAGAACTTGATTGATTCGCAGAAGTACAAACGCGACCAATTACTCTTTAATGCCACTCAGTGAAAACCAATTCAGCTGGCGGCGGTCGCCGGTGCCACGGGAGACAGACGCACGTCTCCGCTTTCATCATCACAGGACGAATAAGGAAAAATGAGGATTATCTAAACGGCTCCCAATCAATGAATCACTTTCTTTTAAATTATGCCACTCAGAGCACATCACATTAGTGGTGATCAGTGCCGCACTGGGAACTTTATTAGTAATGACTCAGTACCAACACGGAAGCTTCTAAGCGCCTTGGATCTGTAGTAAAAAGCATATGCACTGTATTAACTCTGACCTGTTGAATAGCATTTACATTAAATAACATTTGGTCTTAGTTAGTGAATGAATAGTTCCATCATGTGAAGACGCGCTTCGTTTTCCTGTTTTTTTTTTTTCCTGTTGTTCATGCATCACTCACCACAGGGGGCACAAACCTGCTGTCACAGACCAGATCTGATCAGTGATGACCAAGATGGTGACTGTTCCAGATCATCATGATCAGTTCTGAACCGTAAACAATGTGATGTCGACTTGTGACTGTTAACGGTGACGGGCAAACTCTCTAAAACAAATATTCTGCCTATAACATTATTTCTGCATTTTCCAATTATCAATGAATGAACTGCACCAGCTTTATGCATGACTGTAGGGAAATTCATGCAACATAAGTGACACTATTTCAAACAGTAACAATTCTACAGTATGGAATTATTGAAAGGCCTTTGACTTGGTTTCATCAAAGGAATTAAACGCCACCAGAAACGGGCTGCGGTGGAAAACGAGTAAAACCTTCCTGACACATCACAGCTGTGTATTTCCATGTTCCTCTGGCTCCTGGTGTTGTGTGACTGGACTCAGTGGGAAGACGTTAGCAGAAGCTGTCAGTTTTAGCGGATTAGCTGCAGCGAAAGGGCAGGTGCTGCAGTCCAGGTGGAGACGCGTCGTGTACTTCTGAGCTTATCTGAAAAAAACAGGGCGGCCACACAAGCCACACACCCACCAGCATCCATGCTGTGGAGGCTCTGCAGGACGGCAGTGCCCTTGATCAGCTCATCCCTGACCTCCATGGACACGACGCCCGGGGATCTGCCTGTCGCCGCATCCTCCCCACCACCACAAATGAGTGTTTTCCTGCCTGCTTTGGTCTTTTCAACCCACAAGCTTAACGGCCACCTTATCTTATCGCATCTGCAAACACATGATAACAGACATCCTCTTCAAGCGGAGCAACACAGAGCGACATGACGTTTGCTGCTAGAAAAATGATTTCTACCCTACATAAATCAGTTACACATATACAGTAGAAGACAAGGGCACAAGAGTCACTGAACCACAAACCCGAGCGTTTAGGAGGCATTTCAAGACCTGAAGGACCCTCTAAAGTGTTTTTTAATAGGTCAGTCTTCTTGGTTTAATGTACTTAGATCCTCAGATTCCTCTGTGGATTTTTGCCGCTGTACCATGCAGGTCTAATAATAGTGAAAGGAATATTAATTGAAGTGTCTGAGCACCAAGTCGTGTGCACTTGTTTTAAATTGTAAAACCTTTCTACTGGAAAAAACAAATACAAAATCATATCAATCACGTTGGGAAAAAAAATCTAATTAATTTGTCTGTTTCTTCACAGCAAGACATTCTAGGAACATATATAGAATCTGCAGCTCATAAAGAATTCAAATAAGTTTTCTAATAAGCAGCTGCTTTGTGCAAAACATATTTACAAAACGATACAGGAAGAAATATGGAAGCATGAAATGAAGGGAGTTATTGGTCTCAAGGTATTTATCATATAAGACAGCAAATCTTAATATTTGAAAAGAAAAATCAATAAATCAACCAAACAAGGCTTTATTCAGCTCTAAGTAGCTACAGTAAAGTGCTGCAGGACTGGATGTTTGAAACCAAATGCCCTTGTCCATTACATTAACTCATTATCTTTATGTTAACAGGTGCATTCTACGTCAGTCTACGATTAGTGCAAAGTCAATTATGCAAATCAATGTAAACTATAGCATCAGCGTATAGTAGACATTATTTCAAAGCTTTTACATATAAAAGCTCATCATGGCCCATGAGATAAAATAGGTAAACACTCTAACCACCCACTATCTGTCAACATATGAACCAAAATGCCAGAATTGTGCAGCTGCAGTTGCCTTAAATGTGATGCTATTAGCACCAAAGTCACAGCACGCTATGAGTGAGCAGCGATAGGGAAGAGAAGAACAGCAGAATCTTGCTGCGGTGTCAGCAGAGATTGACCGGAGACGGCGGACATCATAAAGAGCCTCCCTGGAGCCCGTTAGCAAAGGGACACATCACACAGCCAGTCCCTGAACCTAGGGTGATCAGCTGCTCTGGAGCTAAATGAAAGCGAGCTGAACAAACAGGAAATGTGCCCTTAGGTTTCATGTGTCGGCCTCACACTGAGCTTTAATCGTATCAGCCTTGGCAGGAAAAAACAGTGGTCTGACAGCCCCAAAAAAATAATAATAAAACGCTGCAGGAGAATGCAGCCCTCGCTCGTGATCGACACTGAACGCGGAACAGGGAGGGAGTCATTGAACAGGTTTCATTGGAGGCGTGTTAATTAGACACAATTAAACGTAATAACTCCGCTCAAAACATCACACGGCGCTGGTGAAGTGGTGAAACGCACACACGTCGTTACAGCGCACACGAAACGACTGGCAGCTGATGAAGAGGAGCCGCTGCTGCCGTCACTGTGGACGAAGTGACCCGCGAGGGTTTGTATCAGCGGGGAGACGTGCTGCTTCACCCTCCAGAGACTATTCTCACCAAAATAAGCACCATGAACACACTCGAGCTGAGCGCTGAGAAACGTGTACCTGCTTTGATTCTTCCGCCGGTGTGCTCAGTTAAACATGTCTAATGACAGCGCAGCAATGTAGTGCTTGGCGTGAAACATGGAGGAGGCAGGAGCTGCACACAAGAGGTAGAAAAGCTTCCTGCAGAGGAGGAGATCACTGGAGTTTAAAAAGGTCTGTGCAGAAATGAGCACGTGTGCACCTCGGCGCAGCATCAGCCCCACGCTGGGACGCCATCAGCCCAATGCTGATCTACAGCCGGCCATTTGGGAGGCGGGTCCCTGCGGACGCAGCCAGGAAACAGCGCATTATGTTGTTTGTCCTTGAATGATGCAACCGCTCCCCGTCAGCGGGGCTGGAATTGTCTTTTTACTTTAATTAACAAGCTGTCAGCAAAAACCACGGCGTTAATGTCCTCTGGACCTGAGCAACCGGATCCGCTGGATTTTAAGAAGAGCACTGACAGCCTGAACGAGACCTGATGAGGATAATAGGGAAATAATAAGGCCATTAGCATAAACGTAAAAAGTGCAATGGCAGACGTCGCAATGTGCAAAATAGTTTGTGCTTTTTATCACTGGCAATTAGTGCTTTAACACCAGGGTTGCAGCATCCTCAGTAGTCCTGTCTCACTGAGTTATTATGTACTCAGCTCTTGGTAATTCTGTTTCACAACATATTAATACATGGGTTTGACAAGCCACTAAAAATGTGATGTGGGACATGGAGGTGGATATTTAACCGCTTCATGGAAACTCTGGGCTGTGATGAAACCACCACACCCACACAATTCATTTCACAAGATTGCACTTCTCATTACCCAGCGAGTGTGAGATTTCCCCATGTCACAGCGACACCATCTTTGACTCTCCTGTAAATCATTATCAATTCATTTGCCTGTGTCAGACAGCAGGTACAAGAAATAAAAAAGAAAAAGAACGATAATGGGAAAATGGCTCAAATACTACAGGTTGTTCTAATTTCATTCTGATCACTGTGTTAGACATAAAAGTAGTGAATGAAGTAAAGTTAAAGGTCAAAGGTGAAGTGGGTGAGAGCACAGGGTCACGGCCTATAAACTAAGGTATCCTCAGCCTACAACGAGAAAGGACTAGTACAGTATGTAGAGATTCTGGAGCCTGTAAAGCATCTTTTATGGGGTAAAAGAGCAAAGACGCAGGCATTGGTTGCAGGAGACACGTGGCTCATCATTAGCGTGAGCCGATGCACAAGTTTCCACATGTTTGCGTTTTCTCTGAATGCAGGCACGTCTCTTCATCTCCAACATTAGGCAGAAGGCTTTGAATATTAACACGTTCGCCCCATTCTTCTGCTACGAGTAGGAATTAGGTCTGCATCATAAATACTGCAGCGCTGCTGAATTCTAGCACACGCCAAAAAACAGAAAAAAAAGTGTCTCACCAAAAATCACAAGCTCTCAGAATGAGAAGCAGCGAATCACACTTTGCAATCAACTTGTTTTTGTGAACCAGCCTTCGTCAGCTGTCATTAACCTCTGATTAGATACTGTGGAACGTGATGGGTCACATCTAATTGATTGTGATTTGCTTTGTATTAAGCAGAATTCCCAACAAGGCGCATGCATCAAAACTACAATTAGCAAATAAACTAGGGGCCGGTGAAAATCAAGGTAAAAGGGCAGTATTATTGCTTAATCTACAATAATCTACTGTATGCTACAGTAAGACATGCACTTTTAGGGTGAGCACTCCAATACTTTAATTGCATTTAAAATCAATAGAAAATCTAAAGTTTGGACACACTGGAGATCAAAATCCACACCAAGAAAAATGAGACCTTCCACTTGGAGAGAGGGAGTCGAGGAGAAAGCTTAACTCTGGTTCACTCCTCCTTCTGATTACAACCAAATAATCTACTGAGTAACGCAGTAGCATAATCAAGCATTTATAGGGATATAATGTCACAAACGTGGGTTCCATTTGTTTGTCAGAACATCTGTTAGAGCGTCAGTGACCTCCCTGTCCGTCAGCTGGGCTTTGTTCAAAACTCAAATGAAAAGCCAAAAAGTCCCACTACTCCACTCAACGCAAACCCTGTTATCCTCAGCCTGTTTAATTTAGGGGTTAGAGGGAAGCCATGTCAAATAGCATCATACTGTACAGCGGGATTGCAGATAATCCATTTACAAGACAAGTTTGAGCTGCCTTAAGGGAGGGAGCCCTAAACATGGATAATTCTGCCACAACCAATGCAGCCGTGGCGCCGCGATTTACATCCATCTAACAATCAGCGCTCCTCAGCCCTCACTCATATGGTGAGGGACTGTCGTGGATTGAAGCGGAGCTCTGGATAAATCTCTTTTCCATGCAGATCAAACACAGGCAGACAGACGGGAGGGCTGGTGGCTACGCTGCTCTTACTGCGTTTAGCGGCTTCAATCTGCTGTGGCTCCGGCCCAAAGACAACGGCACCAAGCACCCGGCAAATCCTTCAATCCACCAACTGCCGCTCTCAAGCCTCTCTATCAAATAAGGCCATTAGCTCCATCACAAGCACTCTGGGCCTCCAGCATCCACACACTGAGGCTGCTGCTCTGCCAAGTCAACAGTCAGAGCACAAGAACAATCCTGACACTGACTTTTTACGAGAGGCCGGGAACCAAAGATTTGCTGGTTTCCAGGAATAGATAAGCAGAGAACAGAACCCTGAAGAGCTACAGCGGGTTCTATGTTGGCTGGCTAAACTGTCAATGCATCGTAGCATAAGCGAGCATTAATAAATGGACCATGCATATATCTGGTCATGTGTGCAGCTCCTAATGCCGTCCACCAACCTGAACCGCTACCACTGACCGATGCTCTTACAGCCAGGATTCATTGTGGGTGCATTAATATCAGCTCATTATAAAGCTCCGTTTGCAGCCACACACTCCCCAAAGAGAACAGTGAACTTTAAACACAGCTCACTTTAACATCCCGAGCTCATATGCAGAAGGAGCTGGAGCGCAGGCTGCGCTGGGTGAAGTTGGGCCCTACCTTCGCAGTACGTGGAATCCCCGTGGATGGAGGCATAGCCGCTCTTGCATTCACACTCTGCTTTAGTATTCCGGTTTTTACACTCCGAGTTTTCTCCACAAATAAGTCCCTCTGCGCAGAAGTCATAACCTGAAGAATAGGAACAAAGGAAGTTTTGATTTAAGCGGGTCTTAAAATTTGTTCATGTAGCACAGAGACGCACACAC
Organism: Betta splendens; assembly: GCF_900634795.4. Taxonomy (NCBI): domain Eukaryota; kingdom Metazoa; phylum Chordata; class Actinopteri; order Anabantiformes; family Osphronemidae; genus Betta; species Betta splendens. The sequence continues at coordinate 3,100,443 of NC_040883.2, read as the reverse complement.
ACAACTGTACAAACAGATAAAAGCAGACAAATACACAAACGAGCAGCCTTGTTCCTGTCACCCATAATCCTGTGCACGACAAGAAGCCGGGTGTCTGAAGTTTACAGCGGCAGCAGATTTAATGCAGCAATAAAATGGTGTCTTATTTTATGGAAGCACGCACAATGCAAAGATGCATGTATTCACAAAACACGCCGCACATGTCTGAGTTTCACAGCATATATCATACAAATGCATGCGGCATCAAGCTCTGACGCAGGCTTTGTAGTTTGAGGTGACTTTAAATAATGAACAGCGCTTTAAACTGACTTTCCTGGTCCTGTAATATTAATCTTACAGATTCAAAGGGGAAATTAAACAGATCTCATAAGCAACACAACAAAGTTCCTCATAGATTAGTCCTCACTCACATGAACCTGCTTTTGTCAATACAGCCTTGATTTGATACCGTGGCAGAAATGGTTTCAGAAGGATCAACAGACGCCTGCTTCTTCATTGGGATTCACTACAAGACTTCAAATGCAGCCGCCATCCTCCAAGTGGAGTGAGTTCCAAACAAACAAACAAATTCCCCATCAAGGTTACACGGGGAGATTTCCCCTGCATGGAAACTAGGTGCAGCAACAAGGTCAGTATTCCACACTGACTTCACACCTGTGAACGGGGCCGAGGTTGTTTACTGAAGAAACGGTCCCAGGAGACGCTGCTACCAGAACCCACAAGTCCCACCTGGACGCTCCAGCACCGACCTGTTTAAAAGCAGCTTTAAACCTGCACGCGTGCAGAAAAAGTCACTCGACAGACAAATGGACTAAGAACGAGTCCGACACATACAGTACGAGAGCAGCCTGACAGACAGACAGAGAGATGACGGTCTGCTGCTCAGTAGGTGTGATGATGTACAGTGTCTCATCACATGGTGTAATGAGCGACAGACTGGCTGCACTAAAAAGCCGCTGTCCCCTTAGTCCTGCGCTCCACTCCACATTCACAGCCCACAGACATGTTGATGCGTGACCCATGGCTCTGTCCGTCTGTGGAGCACCAACGCCGCCAAAGAGGAAACAATATAAAGTGTGTGAAGTTTGAAAATGATAAATACCAGTTTAGTTCAGGCCCTTTCATATCTCAGTGGCAATAAGTGGTGGAACCCTCTTACTCGGTGACAACCAGAGAGGCTTGGAGGACTTCCAGAGGAAATCTCAAAGTAAAATACAGAACGGCGACAAAGTACTGAGTCACAGTGAAGAAGTGGCTCAGACACAATTTGGAAATAATGAGCGACTGGGTTTTAGCGACTGTGGGAGTGGGAAGAGGGCTTCTGTCTTCTGTCCTCTCGTATCGGTCTCTTCTGTACTTCCTCCTCCTGCTAAACGCACGCTTTGTTCTCCTCTCTCAGGTCGAGAGCGAAGGCAGAACTGCGGCGTAAATGCAGTCACTGAGTTTGAGCGGATGCGAAGGTGTTTTTCCCGTTAAACTCTTAACCTTTCCTCTCCCGTCCTCCATCTCTCCTCATCTTTTCTTCTCCACACGTGTCTTTTCTTGGCCTTTTTCATCTCCCTCCCCTCGGAATATGGTAAATCTCAGACACCTTACATAAACAAGAGCACAATTTCCTTTCTGAATCCGCTCGGGTTCCTTTCATTAGGGCTCTATAGCTGACAGCCTCCTACAGTTTGTTTATTCAGTGTATTTACTGAATTACCGCTGGCTATTTACCCCGCAGTACCTCTCTGCCAAAGCAGCGGGGTTCAGGCAAATTGGCATAGCAGGTGCTCTATAGCAGACAGACCAATCTGTTCTGATAGACGTCTCAGCCAAAACGCATTCATTCTGGATGCGTCAGGAGAAGAATTATTGCAGAAGCACGGTGTGAATAAGCATCCGGCCGACGAGTTCTGTTTACGTCGCACAAACTCACAGCGGCGGCGGCCGGAGGGGGACACGCGCTGAAGGAGGAGACGTACCTCTGCACACGTTGCAGCATCTCCCGTCTGGTAGGATCTGTTCGTTGACGGTGCAGTTGAGCTCCGGACACGTCTCCGTCGCCTTCACCATGAGGCCGTTCTGCACAGGACGAGAGGAGCCGTGATTGGAATAAAACAAGACGGCAGCAGAGATATGGATGCACACACTGTAGCTGGTGCAATTTCCTCAGGTTAAAATGGCATCAGACCAGCGAGGGTGACGTGTAACGACTGAAGGAGCTGCAGATAACAGGGCCGCTGTAGATACAGTACATGCCACCAAACAAGCCAAACAAAGGCTGGTAATCTTCCCCTGGGTCCTCAGAACAAATAGCAGCCATGGAGCCTGGGCAGCCGGTCGGAGCTCAGGTGATGCCCTTGATGCGTCTCAAGGTCTGAAGTATCGACTCAACTCCCTCAGACACTTTTCTCCTTCACAACTTGGTTTAATGTCACGCTTTAGGAGCAACATTAACTGTCGAGCGTGTTACGCTTGCTTTGGATCATAAGCCTTTAATCAAACGATTCATATTCTCTTTACTTAATTAATATTAAATCACAAATTAATTAGTCTTTTAGGTAATTAATTAATGCTGCGATAATCAAATTTTCTATTTTAAGACTTGCTGATAGAAACTGTGGCGGTGGAGTTGCTGTTTGATTGTTAAATGGTGTTTTCATTTAAAGGTCTCCTTCAATGAAAAGTGATAAGTTTTTGTTTTTCAGTTCATCTTTAATACTAATAGGTGATTAAAATGTGATGCTAAAAGTGTGACCCTAGTGACAAACTGCTAAGTGATTTGGAAAGCTTAACTCTCATGCATATGTGGATGTGCATATTTCACCGCTAATTAGAGCTAGAATATTATAAAATGTAAATACATTAAAAGCTTTTAATTTTTGAAGCAGCAAAAAGACGTGCAAAACCTTTGTGAAGCTATTTGGTGCAACGAATCCATCCACACTGTAGGTGTTTATGTTTCTGCTGAGCCAACTTGTGGTGCATCAGTGTGGGAGTCTGCTTTCTTATTTATAACTGCTATCATGACCCTGACGTTTTTCCTGTCACCTTGTATTCAAATGAGTGTTTCTGGTAAAGTATCCTGTATCTGAGAGGCACCAACAGCAGCCTTAACCAACTGCAACAGTAAAAGACCATCTACAACCCAATTACCAGCGGCCTCACGCTCCTCACTACTTGCGCCTCAGACGTCTTGGTATTCATTGCTCAGCTATCACACTGACACCTCGCACCACAGAGAAACATAGTGCAAGCTTGATGAAATGCTGGTTCACATCCTGACCAGCTCCACTTTGCCTCGCACTCAGCAGCCAGGAGGCCAAACAGCTGCGACATGAAGAAAGCAACCTGTTAATGGAGGCTGCATCAACATCAACCCTCATTAGAAATGAAATAACCTTGTTTTATTTAGTGTTAGGGACGTGGAGGTGCACTGACATTTCACTGAATGTGTTAATTAAGTAAACCAACTAATCCAACTAGTAACTACAGTAGTACTGAAAGATAGAAATGTACAAAATATGTACTGTATATTCTGCATCTCTTGTGCAATAAACACTACAAAGTTGTGTTAACTTGTCAGAAATGAGTTGATGGTCTATAAATAGATTCATGTGGGTCACATTCTCTCACTCATTACCCGCATCTACCCCCCCCATATGTCGATGAATATATTCACTGTTGATTTCTCTCTTTCCCACTTCTCCCACTGCGAAGGTGAGAAAACAGACATGATCTAGAAGGAAGGTTACAGCTCAAACCGGCACGTCTACATCAGACATCAGATATGAGACGCCCGCTCACACCGGTTCTAACATACATGCCAATTACAGCTCGCACTTGACCCAAGAATGACACTAATGACTCCTACCATTTTAAAAATTACATTTTCCACCAGCTTCTACACATAATTTGTCTAAAACGTGTTCAGTTTAGTCGGGTTGATGTCCAAGAGTAAAGGATGACTGTAATTGCTTCAAACAAAGCTCAGACGCCGTATAACAATGTTTGGGGGTCTCTGGGGGCTAATAAGGAGTCAGGGAATCCACCGTGTGACTCTTTGTAAGCAATTACACACATAAAATGCTAATTTCCCTTCTAAAACAGTGTCTTTAAAGATAAATGGCTTTTGAGTGAAGAAGGCTCACCTCTGTTCTGAGCTGAGCTGGAATAATGACTGTAATTATAATCCACCAAGTGATGAAGCCACAATTCAAATCAGGCCCGTGTGTTGCTGTGTTCACACATTATTCTAATTACCTGGATATCCCACAATTAAAGGTGAAGCAGGCAGATAGAACAGATTGGAGGGAGGGAGGGGAAAACAAATAAAGCCCGCTAGATAATTGAAACAACACATAATCATTGCACGTTGGCGCCGAGAAGCGCTGCACGGTGCGATGGCACAGGGGAGATTAAGGAGACGTCTTACCTTGCATTCCCTGCAGCTCCTGGATAAAAAGTGCTGGCCTTCAGAAAACGTCTGGCCCATGTAGGTGCATTTTGCTGTGGGCACAAAAATAGAGGATGAGCGCTTCAATATAACTAACAAGTATAAAAGTATGAGACGCCAGAAGTATAATGATTTATCAGCTCTACCAGTTAAAAATGCGTTGAAGACTGCCTGTGGAAAAAAAAGTTTCCAGTCTGAAGTTCTGCATAGTTAATTCTGTTAGAAACAAAGTTGTTCTTGGCTAGTGTGCATAAGTGGAGAGGAAAATGTAACAGCACATTAAGAATACAACAGAGGAGACCCTTCTGCACGTTCCTCTGGCGATAAAGCAGAAATAGAAAATGAAGCATATGATATGAAGTCCTGCTTCTCTCCTCTCCGGGGTGCAGGGCCCTCGCTCATCTGTGCCAGAGCTCTGATGTTCACAAGGGAGGAAGAGGAGGAGGAAGGAGCAGGCGGAGGAGCGGAGGGAGGCGGAGGAGGGCTGGCATTACTCAAAGAGCGACTACGCCGCAGGGACGGAGCGTTTCTGCAGTAAAGCGGGAGAGACGCCGTCGTCTTGGCTACGAGCAGTTAGCAGATCCCGCGTGCTCCAAACTTGAAACAGCACCTCTTTCTTCTGCAGCATCTTTGGAATCAGGTGAGTGTGATCTTCGCTCTCATCAGTGCTTTACACTGGTTTCTTTGTGCTGCCTCCCAAAAAACTAAACCATGTGACCATGTCCTGATATTTTGAAAACAAGGTGTGGTAAAAAAAAAAACTTCCAAAATCTTAATTAAATTTTAGACACAATTTGTTCATTTAAACGTTTCTAATGAACGCATACAGTATTGATAAAACCAGAGGGACCAGAACAGACTTTTAAGAAATCAGCTGCAGAGAGCAGATATGGTTTTTGTTTTGCTCTTAACGATGCTGTACAGACATGTAGAAAAAATATTAATGACAAAGGGCAAGATGCATCCTTCATGAGCTGAGCGGTAAGTATGAAGGTTAATTAAAGAGTCTACCTATTGTCATCATTCATTATTTACCCTGCCTGCTGGAAAACAAATGAGCAGAAAACGTGGGCGAGTCTGCTTTCGTACAGAAGCAACTGGGATCACTTCTATCTTTTCTGTATTTTCTGAATGCAGCTTCTTTTACTTACGTCTGCATTTCTTGCAGCACGTCCCTTCTACGTGTACAGGCAGCGAGTCCTCGGAGCAGTTTGCTGGATGACAGAAAATCCTGCGACACTCCACAACACCGTTCTAAAACACAGTGGGGGAAAAACATGTTTTGTTTCAGCCCGAAACAGTGAAATCGCAGCTCAGCCCAAGCGGGTCATCCTCCAGAACTCAAACAGAACTGTTTAGCTCCTCACCTTCAACGCTGGTAATTCACAAATAAAAAACTATAATGTCACCGATTCATTGAGTGCTGGATGCTGAAATCAGAGCTGGCTGCTGATAGCAGGTAGTTAGTTATTCAGGCCCTGAAGGACAGTCTTCATTTATAAGGCTGATATCTTTCTCTGTGAGCGTCGCTTCATTTCATGAGTCATCGGAAATGGTTCCCCCAGGATGCCACAGTTATCAGTTAATGGCATATCCATGGGAGGAAATCAGACCGACTAAACTCTACCCTGTGCTTGATGTGCAATGATGCAGTAAGTCTAATTCCCCATTGGCTCAGGATGGCCTGATTCAACACATTTTAAACTCTGGCTCCTATGTACGAGTGCAGGCGGGGAGGCTTATTAAGGGGCGCTTATTAGAGGGCAGGGGAGGAAGATGCAGCAGATTCTACAGCATCTGCGGTGCTGAAACTGTTCCAACGGCTGTTTTGATATGAATCATTTCCCTTTTAAGCAAATGCACATTCTCCTAATTGATACTATCTGCCCTTTAAACTCACACGGTTCCCATTTCCTCTACAATCATTTTACAGCTCCTCCATTTTCTAGATAAATTCCTTAAATTGTAGCTGATAATTTCCTGAACATGATTAAGTTAGAAATGTTTTTATGAAAGGTGGGTCTCAAATGTACTGGTGCGGTCTAGGAAGTTTATTACCAATAACCAATTAAACAAAATGGTTTATACTGGTTGTTCCACTATGAGGGTGACACTCACCTTACAGGCACAGTTCCTGCAGTTCTCCGGCTCCACCCACAGCTCCTTGTCCCGGTACACCAGCCCGTTGGCGCTGCAGGTCCGCTCGCAGTGGCAGCCTTCCAGCTGGGTCAGTCTGGACTCGGCGTAGTTCAACTGGGGGATGAGCAGAGCATCCAAATGAAAAGTCCACGCGTACATGCAGGTCAAGCCCTCGCTTTCCCAGCGTGGCCTCTGGCGTGGCCTGGTGCGTTTACACAGAGAGCTGCTGCAACGGGAGCCAGTCATTAGAAGGACAAATAGAATAGCAAGTAATCACCATTCACTTCATGCTCCAGACCTCAGGCTATAATCTTCTGAGAAATGACAGACAGGACTGACACCGCCAATCCCACTTCACCCCTCTTTTATTGCTACAGCCCTTTTTCTCCAGCCCATTTCATGCTCTTCACGACAGTGGAGGCATCTTTGCCTGACGAAAATGTCACAGGGCGGCGCCACACGATCCAGCAAAGAGGTTGGGACTCAACACGTTTCAAGGAGGGTTTCTCAGAGAACTGGGATCCTGCTGGGAATCCTGAATGTGTAACATATTGTACTGTTTATGATTGAGAGCGAGATGATCGGATTAAACTATGAATAAGAAATTGAGGTCTAATACTTCACTATGTCCATTAAAGCTCACTTACAACCAAACAGCATAAAAACAAACACCACATACATAAAAACGGCAGAAAGGTGCAAGTGATCTGAGCAACCTAGAAATGACACTGTGCCCACTTCAGACACTCAGGCTGCTCTGCCTCCAGCCCGTCTCCTCCTCTGAGACCCACCCAGGCCACAATGTCAGGAAGAAAGGACTCAAAGCGAAATGATAGAGACTTGTCAGCAAAAAAAAAAAGGAAAGCTGCACGTCTCTGAGGTATTTCACTTCATTTAGAGGTGTCCCGACTCGATGGCGGAGCGCTGTGTGAGCGGTGAGCAGTGGAGATGTGTCCTGTCAAAGCCTTAAACAAAATGTTTGAAATGCCTCTTCAAACGGCTGGGAGGCTGCCTCCAGGCACCACAGAGGAAGAACCACACCTGTACAATGTGAGCATCAAATGGCACAAAGGAGTCAGGAGCTAATCAGCATGTTCTGTCTCCCGCGGTTGATGGTTAAAGCCGAGTGACATCATGAAATAACAGCTGAAGAAAGAGGAAAACACAAACGCTGCGTTCACAGCCAGCAACGCTTCATTTCTACACGTGAATGTCTTTTATTCATGCTATGTACGAAGTCATTCTGGTACAATGCTGGAGGCCAATCACCCTTGGGCCAACTGGCAATTGATTAATTTAGCATGTAATCCAGATCTGGGACGTCTGCCATCAGCTAATGATTAGATTATACTCATAACAATGAAGCAAAGCTGAAAACAAACGCAGGGCTTAGTTCGTTTGGACCATTGAAAAGCAAGCGATCGGAGCCGCATGGCTTCGTTCACATCACTGGAATTAAAGCGAACAAGAAAAACTCCAGGTCACTGAGCTGCCGTGTGGCCGTGATCCCTTCACTGTACATGAAGCGGAGGTGCTGATGGAGGATTCGCTCCGTGGGGCGGTGTGTGGCGTTCTGGCTGAACAGCTGAGCCGTAAAACACACCTTAAAACCCAAAACGACGTTCTGCTTGGTTTATTGTGCGAGTATAAAGAAGCGACTTTGATTTGCATACGCGTCGCCCCCAAACAGACAGAAGTGAAGCGATAAACATTTATACAACTGCCACATGGAGCCAAATGCACAGTTTGTATTGAGGACATGGACAGACTTGGATGAGGCCTGGACACATGCAGGCTGAGGGAGGACACGTGCACAGAGCAGCACAGGGCCTGGATCCCACCACTGCCGCCTCTAATGGCATTAGAGCAGAGATGTGAGTTCCACCAAAGCACCGAGTGAAGCAGCCGGTGCTGAGCCGCTGTCTGTGCTGATGCTGCGTCGCCTGGATTTCCACTAAATGCTCTGGCGTGAGTACGTTCTTGAGCTGCATTCCACAAACACGCTGGTTTATTATGCAAATGCGGCCACAGTGATCCACACGCAGCGGAGCTTATTGCCGCTCCACCTCGCCTCGACACACACATCACACACTCAGGACGAGGCCATTAGTCAGCGCACGCTCACTTCCCCTGTTCCACAGCACATGAGCAGAGAGCCGTCATCGCCCACGACGCGTCCCCGCTGAGACGCGCGCCGCCCGTGGGGTCGGGTGACCATAGGTGGCGGCGCGTTGGGTGAAGGAGGACGCGGTGACTCGGCGGTGGGGTTGTAAGCGCTCCATTTCACCCGTGATTCAAAAAACGACAGCAGCTCGTCTCCTCGATGGGAGCTCGGGTCCAGGGCCCTGACGCGGGTCCAGAACACGGTCGTTCTCTCCTGCACGGCTCCAGGCAGAATGCGTGTCCGTACGGAACCCCAAGCACACGTCTGCTAATGGAAACTGCTCCGTAGATTGTGTGCGGTGGTGTCAATGAATGAAGGTCAGGGTCCACAGTAAGCAGGGTTTGATTGTGAATCATGGCCACGCACCAAACTCAATTGAATTATGGCGTTTTAGATTCTTGCTAAATAGTTTAATGAGCAGGTGACGTGTGACCTGAAGCTGTGAACGTGTTTACAGGCCTCATAAAATCTATACTCCTGCCTCCTTCCCAAGAAAATTAAGACTTAATTTGCACCTCCAAAGATGAGCAGACTCCGTCTGGAGCGACTGTTCACTTGGGATCAGTTTGTCCTCTACTCTTCTTCTGTGACTGTGATCTGTGATTTTCGCTGCTGTACTTCCACACATTTTCAAGGAACTAATGAACATACACTTTTTACAGTACAGTACGTACATCAAGGTGGAAAACTCCAGTTTACCTTCATTATAATCCTGTTAGAAACTGTAAACAACTGAACCATGAAAAAAAAAATGATGCGAGACGTCACTGAGTAATTGGTAAAAGTAAAATTGTGTCTTTGAAAACACTTCAAACCATTTGAGTCCACGCTCCCAATAACAACTGACAAAGCAGTCGTATTCTAGGAAAACAGATTAAGATATATGCTCATTTTGTGTTTGTCGTCCAACAATAACTTCTTTTTTTTCGGTTCCACTCAACTATTGTTGTTTAAATTGAACAAAAATGAGTCACTAACATTAGAGGAGGAAGAACAAGTGAAAGCAGCAGTAAAATCAAAGGCTTCTGCTGTCACACGCAGGAAAAGAAGCTGTTTATTAATATATTTATTTCTGTCAGCCTAACTGGGGATAGTTGATGGATCTTTTAAGGTAATTGGTTTTTTAAGGTACTGACACCTGCCACAACATATTCATATTCACATTTACTTTCAGTATCTGGCTGCGCTCCTCTGTGTGTGGGCGGCTGTTGTTTGTTATTACCTTCAGGGTCATTTTGGCCAGTAGCTCCTGAAGGTCCATGATGCCTTGCACCAGGTTCAGGAAATCGCTGCAGGTCGGACAGGCTCAACGGACGAACAGAAAGCACCAAGACACAGAGGAGGGAGAGAGGAAGCAGGAAGCAAGAAGGAGGCGTTTAGACGAGGGAGGAACAGGGCAAAACAGGCTCCGTGTGTTCGCTACATATTCGTTTACTCCTCGTCTTGGATTTAAAGACGGAGCTGGTATTAATAACAGTGACAAGGTGTGTTTTCACGCTGTATTGATCAGTGACAGAGACTGTGGCCTGCACGTCTTCATCAGTGTGACAGTGAGCAGACGGGGAAACGAGGACGCTGCACTAAATCTGAATTACAGCAGTGAGTGTTACTGGAGCACAGGAGGAGGAGGGTGTTTGTGATGAACAGGGAAGCGTTACTGCTGTAGCAGCTCAAAACAAATGATGTCCCACATCTATTCTGAGCGCGTGTCAACACTGCGTTGTTGTACTCACTGCGATTAAGGTTGGGACACTGGGCGATGTATCCGTTGGGGGCGAAAATCAGCTTCACATCCTGGATGACGCCCTGACGACACAGAGGAGGAGGATCAGTTACTCAGGTACAGGTCAGGACTGCTACCGGCTGACTGATGATGATGATGAAGATGATGACGTCATGGTGGAAGAGCACTGTTTCCTGCTCACACCGGCCCTGCAGACCGCTGACGGCATCAAACGACCGCAACGTTGCCTGGAATCGGTTCGTCCGCCATGTTTTACGCCTTGAGCCACATTCAATGAAAGTCCGTCTGTTCGCCGGGTTGTCGGCATCATCGATGCAGATTCTAACCTCATGGTGGCGGTAGAGGAATCGTGATTAGGACTAAACACGTAGCGCTGGTTTTTCATAGAACACCTCCCATCTGTTGCGGCGCTGCTCGTTCCTCGCTGACGTCAGGCTGCACATGCAGAGGAAACGGGCCATCAGCGCTTTTCCATCTGTCAACCACCGTGAATGAAGAGCTGCCTCCAGAAGTGCAGCAGAGTTAAGAGCAAGCTGCGCGATGACCACAGGAAAGAAGCGTCCCCTGATGAAAACCTGACGAACGTAATATCGTCTCACCATCTCCTCGAAGTGAAAACACGGCCTCAAGCAGAGCTGGCACCAACCTGTCACACTGTGTGTGTCTGCAATATCCATTTGCAGAGCATTTTAGCTGAATGTAAGCAACACCCGCTTCTATTTCAGAGAGAGAGAGAGAGTGAGCGGGCGAGCGAGCCTTGAGGTGAACAGGCCCACAGCACAGAGCGAAAACAAACACTCTCTTACGCGTAACACACACATCCACAGGCTGTGCGGCTGCAGATGGGGAGGAAGAGCTTGTCAGCGTCACAGCGAGTGAGAATGAAAGTTTAGATTACAGATGTCTGACCACACGCCGCCTCGTCAGACAAACAGAGCAACCTACAGATATGAGATATTCCGCCGGCAGGACTCAGGGACGGTGTTTATGCTCCCACGGTGGAGGAGAGCAATTACACGCTTGCCTTCAAAGCCCGTGTGATACTGCAGCATATTTCCCATCGGTTCGACTCTGTGCGGCTGCAAATTGGATTCAAAATGAATGAGGTTGTGCCGACTTTTAGCTTGAAATCTGTACTAATCAATATTTTCACACCTACATGTAACTTAAAGGGGACATTCTGCATTCTTGTCTCACGTGAAAATGCAGCTACTGTGAGTCAGTGTTAGGAGCTAATGTGTTCTATGGTAGCACAGTGCTAACCCACAGTATTAGCACCGCCACCATGCTTTGTAGAAGCATGTACTGGACTAGACCCAGTGGGAATAATGTCCTGCACTGGTTATCACTGGTCTATTTTAAGCCAAATAGATGATTTAGCTCAGTGGTTTCACTGAAAAGCAAATTAACTGCATATTATATTATATTATACTAGTTTCTAGATTGAATTGACTTTATGCAGCTTGTCTTCACATTCAGAAACCCAGCATTCCTGTTTTTCTGGATCAATCTTTGACAGATGTTACTCTTCTGACTGAGCTTTTACAACGGGGATTTTTCCCACTTCCATTCGACTCAACACGACCCTGTCCGGTTGACCTTTGAAGGCGTCTACATGCAGGTAATCTCTCAGGACTACATGAAGATCAACAACACTTATTAAAGAGTTTCTGATGAAAGCGCAGAGAAACTATCATAGAACAACTATGAGAAAACATTTGTATGTGAAGTTCAGGTCGAGTCATGGAGCAGGAGGCTAAAGTCATGACTCAAACCTCGCCTGACATTGTTATAGTCTAGATATGATGACATGTGACTGAAAACAGCTTTGGGTTCATATTTAGAGGTCCATTCATTAAGACAGGAGCAAGCTTCAAATCAGGTTTCATTCTCCCAGTTCCTCTCATTGATTAATATTTGCCTATTGTAGTGTTGGTGCCGCAGCTGGAATCACAATGAGCAAGCGACGGCCCAGAGCTGGAGCTCAGTGAACTCCTCCATCTGAGCGACTCGCTGCCCCAGGTGAAAGGGGCTCTACAGTCCCTGGGTGTTATTCATGAGCGAGGGTAAAATACAGCTGAAGATTGACAGGTGGATTGGTGCCGCATCAGCAGTAATGATCGCGCGATGGCCGAGCGCTGTGGTGAGGACGGGTTTAAACCCAACAGAGAGCGTTCCACTTTCCAGTCACGCCGCGCTCCCAAACGCATTCTGAGCCGTGGCAGGTGACCAAAACAAGCAGATCACAAACACATGCAGGCGTCTCATTAAGATGCTTCCTTGGCACCTTCACCAGACAAGCAGTCTGTGTGTCTCCAAGACAAAAACAGAAGCAACGTGATTTGTCTCTGTCAGGACTCTGAACCTGCTTGAGATTGATTGTATATTTAATGTGGCCTGGGAATATTTCTGCTTCCCCAGTAGGTGCTGGAAAAATGCCAGCGCTACCTGCTGCAACTGTGACCCAATTCCATGGATGGATGAGCTCAGGCCGTGCTGTACAAGCACTCATACAGGTCTGGGCACAGTAGGAACCCTTCATGGCACAACACTGGAATAAAACGCCCCGAAAAGAAACGTCCACGAAACAGGAAAAAGAAATAAAAAGGATGTGGAAATGTTTGAGACTGAGTGAGAGATCAAAGCTTTGAATCTGCTACATTCAGCTTTGGCGTTTCCTGCTTCATTCTACCTGATCGAACACGTTGCAGCTCTTTACTGGAGTCCGTGGTAGATTCATTACTGTCCTGTGGTGCTTGAAACAGAGCATTTCAGAAAAAAAAATCAGGCTGCGCGATCCCCGAGGAGTCAGCATCTTTGGCACAATGGATTCCAGATAGAGATAATTTATTACAGTTGCTCCTTCAGATGGAGAGGCCCCCAGGAGGAGCCGGCGCAAGCCTGGGATTGTGCTCGGAATGTTTTATGTAAAGGCCTAGTTAGCTCATCTCATCATTATCCAACTCCAGGGTCCAGCGTGGGACAGATTACAGCAGCTGTTTTCCTCTGCTTCTCCGTCTGCACTGATACTTCTATCATCTTGTTTTGCTCCTACTCCCCATTTTCTGAACAGGTTCATTAAGGACCTTGATTGGCTGAAAACACCAGACTTTTTTCCATCGATCTGAAGGGGGTCGGTACAATTACGTTGTTAAATGTTTTGTTGTCTCCCTGAACCGAATCTAACCAATTTATCATAGCAAGTAGTAAAAATATTGGCTTATAAATATGTACGAATGATAAACACTGCTAAAAGAAAAAACACAGGATCTCTGAATGACGCTTCTGATACACTGAGCAACAGGTCTTGGAAGAGGACCTGTCAGCCAACATGCCAACTCATCCTATTGTAACCATGAAGAGAGTATCTGCTCATTCTCTCTGTCACTTCACACGGGCCTCTGTGCTTCCACACCATCTGTCTCGGCTGCCGACAGCCGCTTTTGAGCAGTCGCCCAACGTGGCGGTGGACGGCTTCTGAGAGCTGCAGGATGACGGATACGAGTCTGAAGACCCGAGTCTTCCACCAGAAGAAAGGGCCGCTTGAAGCTTTGATGGAGGAGGAGATGTACAGTTCTGTAGGAGGAGGAGGAGGAGGGGCCGATGTGCAGCAGCGATAGTGTCAAAGCATGTGGGAAAAATAATTTACACCGCAGTGTGCTGTATAATCGATACGTTTCATGGGGGAAAATAAAAGAGTCATTGATTGCGTGTGAGGTGGGCAGGAGAGGTGGAGATATCACGTAACGCTGCAGCACCTCCGCCTGCTGGGGCCACATACAGCCGTGTAATGGCCTTGGACACGTTTTTGCTTTTCGCAGCCGCTCCGTGAGCCGCCGGTCCTCCGGCCTCGTGTCCTGCCTCCATCTCAACCTCAGCCGCTGCAGCAGAGCGTGGATTCTTACCTTGAAGAGGCCGTGCTTGTGGCTGTGCTGGCCGAGCCACACTCCGCTGCCCGGGGTCAGCTCCATCTGAGGAGGGTCTATCACCCGCTCGTAAATCCTGCCAACAACAAATGAGGAGACCCAGCGGTTACGATAATGACACAAACGCAAACAATCTGCTAGAAACACCGATCCCGCGCAGCGGAACGCAAGAGTAGATGTGTGCGAGTCCCTTCGACGGGAAGCAAAGAGAGGAGGCTGCTCCCCTCGAGCGTGACAGCCGGTCTCGCCCCACAGCGCCCTGACACAGCAGCCATATCTGGACCGGGCCGTGGGCTGGATTAACCGGCCGGCACCTGACGCACAAACCGGCTTTAGCATTATCACGGCCGATATCCCCCGATTCGCTCCGTACGACGTCTCGCCGCTCTGAGGTGCTTAACGAGGCTGCTGAGACGCGTGAGGACGTCAGAGGATGAGAACAATTCGTTTGGCACTTCACCTCCCACTCTCAGCAGCGAGACGCACGGCGTTGGAGGAGGCAAGCCGATTTCCTGCAGCCTCCACTTCAGGGCCCTGCAGCCATACAGCACGGGTCCTGGTCTCTTTAGGCCGACAGTAGGTTTTATTTACAAGAATGTAATAGTTAAAAAGTGGAATTTAGAAATCGGCAGAACAGTGGCCCCGATTGGTCGACAGCGAGACACTGATTTGCTTTCTAGTACCGATATACAACATGTATCACCTCCAGACTCAGTTGTATTGCTTTGGTTTAAATTCAAGGCTTGATGAAGCAATGTTTCATTTTACTAACTCAATGAAATGACCCCTTGCAATAAAATCGACTGTTAGTGCTGCTAATCCCCAGGGCTCTTTCAGGTTCACCAGCTTGTGATTTGACTGCTAACAGTTCCCAGTAAACCTTCATTTAAGACCACAGGAAGCTTAAAGTTGGGTTTTCTGCACAGAAAGGAAAGTCATAATATTGAACATACAATATTACATCAGGACCAGTCCTTTCTGGATGGAATTTCATGTTGTCAAATAGTTATTATTTAATTTTATAAATTAATTTACAGGCAATTAATTTATTTACTTATTTTTATTTGCAACTTAAACAGAGAAGACTAAATTAACCAATAGCACATACGGTTACACATCACGTGCTGCACTCACGGTAGTTAGCTTAAACACAGCTAATCCATGTAGCATGCGTACATATTTCACCTGTTACACGGTTCTTACGTTTTAATCTAACGCCCACAAACATATTCATTCTCACAAAGACAAATATTACCCGAGGCGCAGACGTTTAGGACACTTTAGGCATTAACATGGACTACTTCACCGTGAAACTAGCTTACTTCACAAAAGCAAGAAATTACGTCAGAGATCGACTATTAAACAAAGAGCTTTGAGCGCTCACTCGAACTCATGATCGGATCATCGGATGATGAAGACTCTCACTCTGACAGGTTTTATACTTCTTAGCAGCTTTTATCACGACTTACTCTATGAACTTGAACTCATCAATGTAACCTTTTTTATGTTTTCACCTGAAAGACATCACATTAACAAAACAAAAGGAAATATTTATGCAAAACTGCACAAATCTAAGTAGAAACTTGCAGGCAGGTTTCTTCTACCATTATAAAAAGCAATTTTCCTCATATCAGGCAGCAGCAGAATATTTAACTCACTGTCACACTCGTCACATGTTACTGACTAATTACAGGTCTGTTTATAATTTACAGAATTGTGTTAATGGACTTTTTGTCACTTGAATTTTAAGCTGTCAGTTTAATTTGAAAAGGTGCGTTCATGTCAACATTGGGTCCAATCTGCTCGGACTGCAGCTCTCTGGTTTCCCTCCTGCCGGGAAAACGATCCCGCAGCAGAGGTCACGTGGCCCTGATCCATCTTGCCTCCGCCTCTCCCACCTTGCGCTCATCAGTGAAGAGTAGGAGTTTCATAAAGGGCCGTGCTGGTGAGCAGCCCTGCTCATTTGAATTGCAGTGCGCTCACGGGCGTATTTGCATGGTCTGACACCAGCGGCTGCAGCAGTCAGCGGCTAATTACAGAGGACATCCACCAGTCAACACACTGTATGGTGTGATTAACGGTGCTCCTCTATCGCCGTGCTGCAGGATTCAGCGAGTATTAGCTACAGTTTACACCCCAGAGACGCATCCACGGATAAATGTGATGATGACGTTTTACATTGATCATATGACAATGATAGAACACATGCATCACTACAGGGGTGTCTGCCGTAGGCACGTACACGCTTTCATTTAATTGGTCTATTCATATGATATTTCCAAGTTCCACTGCTTCTCTGTATTTGTGCCAACTGATTCGTTCATTTTAATTCAAAAATAAAACTGTGAAACTTCTCTGCCCATTTGTGATTTGAGTTTGAAATTAACCACTCAATATATGATATAGAAGATTTTTATATAAGTAATTTCTCAGCAACTTTCAAATTCAAATTACTTTGCAGTGGATGAGGATTCACATAAATGAATCCAGGATGTAAGTTTATTTGGTCACTGTTCATCTTTCATAGTCGTATTAGAGCCGTATCGATGGTGATGTGACGATCCTCTGGATTAAACCAACACAAAGATCCTCGGCCGATAAAGCCACTTTTTTCAATTTTTCCAGGAAAACGCAGAGCAAACACTCAGAAGCATCAGTGTATTGTGACTGAGATCTGTGTTATTTTTACATCTTCAGCTGCAGAGGAGTTTTAAATATTATAGGTATTAATGAGACAAGAAGGAGCGGTGAGCTGCTCGTCAACGAGCTTCAGGCAACTCCTCAGCACGGTGTCCAACTCCACCACCACCGTGCTGGCGTGTGCAAAATTACTTGTACCGTGCGCAGCATGAAATCAAATGGTGGTTGCTCACGGCATGATGGAAATAGGCCAATTATTGACTGACATCTTTATTAACACCACTAGAGTTTGGCTGTTTTGTAACCAGCAGCAACAACAGCAGCAGCTGCTCAATGAGTGTTACCGACACACACACACACACACACACACACACACACACACACACACACACACACACACACACACACACACACACACACACACACACACACACACACACACACACACACACACACACACAAAGTTCGGCTGACGGGCGCTTGCATCTGACTGGTATTTGCATGATCTACTGGTAGAGAAGGATGTGATGAAAACAGCTGGACTTTTACTGCCAGGCTGTGAGAGGATGAAGTCAGACGGACCAGATCTGTCACTTTACAGTAGCACTGCTCCACTTTAACACCGACCCGTGTGTGGATGTAGAGTAAGCGATTGAAAGAGAAAAGGACCCGTATGTGGATGCAGACGGAGGAGTGAGGAGGCCATTATTCAGGCCGGGCCGTTATTCATGTGATGCTGGAGCACAGGAGATGCGGTACTTTGAAGGTGAGGTACAGTAGCTGCTGGAGGAGGCGGAGTCTGAATCACATCCTGCTACTGCACGTAACCGCAGACTTCAACGAGCTTCCAGCGAAACTCATTCTCACCAACATGTGGAGTGAAGTGAATAAACCCAAGCCTTCAGGACGTGACGGTCTGCCTTTAAGCCGCTGATAAGAGCAAATGAGAAAGACGACACTAAATGAAGATGCAAACGCCATCATAGTCGCGTCTGTGTAATTCACAGATTACGTGTCAGAAGATTCCAAGACCAGCAGCTTCCTTCGTTCAAAGACAGATGGAAAACTTCGATGCTTCGCAGCTTTCTTGGCTTCCCCTCTGAAGAACAATCTCAATCACAGCCTTATTATTTGCTCTGCCAGTATCGGTCGGCCACACTAAACTCCACACAACTTCCAATTTTCCACTAGTTGAGCTGGAGACATTTTCATTTTTTGTGTTTTTCCTCAGCCAGAGAGACGAAGCTGGAAATCCAAAATCAAAGTCTCTTTCAAGTCCTTCGCTTCACTGTGGGACAACATTTTTAAGGCTCTCCAATAATCCCATGCCAACAGCGCGAGCTGGGATACGATGTGTCACTGAGGGTGGGTGGGAGATTATTGGCCACTCTAATAGCTTGGGTGGGAAGTTAAATAGGTTTCCTTGCACTTGTAAAATACCCCAGAAGCTCAAGTTCTCATGTTTTCATGTCCAGTGCAAAATCTATTCCAGTTTGTTTTTGAGCTACTAAAATTATTAGGACCTGTTTTAGACCTAACCCTGAAAATGTTACGTAACTTTATTGAATTTATGAGAAAAGACTAAGGACCTTTATGTTTTGATATGTCAGTCAATAATCTATGTTTGTCCTTTACAGTAGGAGACTTCATGTCCAACCAACATATTTATATGTACATTAGGTTTTTAAAATATTTGCCATTGCACAAATAAGAAGTTCAGCTCCTACTGTGTACTGTCCTTCTAAGGGACTTACAATGTACATAATGACCTAATGATCGTTTTGCAGATTTTCAAAAACATCTAAAATGATTTTCTAGCCAAAGAAAAAAGAAATTGGTCCTTTGTGAACACCTACACTACACTTTAATGACTGTGCGAAACAAGGACAGTGATTTGAGCAGCTTGGACATTTGTCCTGATGCCACCATCGACTAATAACCCACAATTCAACACATACAATAGTAACAAATGAGGACAGAAACAAGGTGGAGATGTGCTGTGAGGAAAACGCACAAGAATAACCATGAAACAACCTTCTCCTTCGTGAAGATAATTGACGCCCAGCTAATACCTGCATGCCCGTAATAAGGACTCTCAGCTGTGGCCCATTTGCTGAGACTGAAGGTGATTCTGGTTCATTTACATGTGAATCGCTCTCTGCACAGACACAGACAGCGATCAGCACTTCATCTGCACCAACACATGCTGTATGTTCTCTGGCATCATCTTATAGTAAATTAAGTTTCTCTGTCCAGTGAAAATAATCAGCACTTCACTGGACATAATATACAGTAGCTCTGTAACATCTGTATCCAGGGATGGCTGCTATAAATTTAATGGAAAACCTTCAGCACTTTGAAAGAGAAAATCGTAACCCTCAGCATCACTGGGGTTGGGGCTGTTGCTGTATTTGATCACAAATGTGTCTGGAATCGACAACTACAGCAAGTTACTTCAAAAACGTTGGATCAGAACGTGTTTCAAACTCATAAAAGCCAATATCTAAAGCGAAGTCACTAATAAATTACAACAAACACCAGCAAAAATTGTTAAATATAGATAAATCAACATCAGGGAGCATAAATGAAATTCCTCAGAGGGTTTGAAAACTATTTTAAGACATTCTGACTTTGCCAAGTTCTGCTCCATCATCTCAGAGCCACAGAAGATGCTGCTTCTATTCTAAGACAGATGTCCGGACGCCGTGAGGGGACTAGATTCAATTAGGGGGAAGAAAATGCTGAATTTGTTGAAGACAGCGACAATATTTATTTACAGTAGCAGCATTTCTCAGAAGCAGGAAAATGATTAATGGTGCAACGGAGGAGGAATATTGTTTGTCTAGTGCACTTCCCTAATCTATTTTCTTGACCTCAGTGGAAACACTTCACTCCACTCAGGCAGCTGTCATCACAGCTCAGCAGCGTTTTCTTGTAAAGGGCATCCGTCAGTCTCTCTTCTGCTTCCTTTAACGCTGCGAGTGACTCAAATCGCACCAGCGAGAAGCGCCGCTCTGCTCCGCACAATGGTTGAAAGACGCCCAGCGATGAAGAAAAAAAGGAAAATGAGTCAATACCCACAGACAACACTAAATCCTGCTTCAGAAGCTTTTAGTAGAAAGACCTAGATTCCCCAATGGATAAAATATGGGCAACATGACAGACTGTTAAAAAAATGTGATGCAAAACAACCTAAAAGCACAAAAAGTAAAATTCCAAACAGAACTAGAGCATCAGCATTGAAAGAGGAAACTAGAACATATCCTAATAAGATGGCACATGCATCATGTTTAATGGATAAAATGACCCAAATTCCTTCACCCTCAGTGAAGGATAAGACCGGCTTTACCTACACTATGTAGATAAAGATAGAGTCTAATGTGGCTTTGTCATCGGATCCCCAAAGGACCTGGATGCATGCTTGCTGTCTGGGATATCTGTAATTACTTCACCTCAACAATGACCTTATCTGTTGATAAAAGCCGGGGCCTCTCCCGATAAGACATAACTACTGTAGCTGTAGTTATCTTCAGGAGGGAAAAATGCTGGAGGGGGAGGCTGCTGCTCCTGCTGCTCCTCCTCCTCTTCCTCCGCCTCCTCTTCCTTTTCTTCTTCCTCCTCCTCCTCCTCCTCCTCTTCCTCCTCCTCCTCTTCCTCCTCTTCCTTTTCTTCTTCCTCCTCCTCCTCCTCCTCCTCCTCCTCCCCCTCCTCTTCCTCCTCCCCCTCCTCTTCCTCCTCCTCCTCCTCGCTGCCGAGCGCGACCCGAGCCGGGCGTCTGCCTGCATGTGGCCGTCTGAGCCCCGTCGAGCTCCACGCAGGAAGGTCTCAGTAATGAAACGCTCCATCACATCTGACATGAAACAAAAGCGAACCCCAGACACATGAAAGGGGCCTAAACGCCTCCGATCTGCTCCTTAAAACAAAAGTCCCGTACTTGAGCAGCAGGAGAGTGGAGGCTGAGTGAGGCTGATGACAGCGGAAAGCCGGATTACGGCACAAAGACACGCGTGTCACACAGAAACCTGCTCAAGGAACCGTAGGCGACAAGACGAGTCGGAAACGACGGGAAGAGTGCGATACCGCTGACAACCCTTCATTTACCTTTAAACATCCTCTGCAGAAAACAGCTAATGCACACCATCCATTTCATATTTACTAGTTGGACAAAGTCACATTAAAGAGCAGCGTCATTCTGTTTAAGACCCCATCGTTCCCCTGATGTTTTCTGGCAGTATTTATAGCTCGCTCGCTCCAAGGCCGCAGCCATGAAAGAAACCAATCAGAAACATAACTGAGGCGACAGAAAACGCCGCTGATTAGCGTCACGTGCACTCACGTCCTGATGATTCGTTCACCAGCTCACGCCTTAAATCAGCGCCGGGTGCCATTGTAAGCGTTGTTAATGTTACTTCAATATGAACGGACGCGGGCTGGAGAAGTCCGGTCCGATGGCGAAGGCTCGTGTGCAGCGCGACTCACATAAGGGCACATTAATGAAAATCAATTGGACAGAGACTTGAGCTCCACCATTCATTGACATTTTCAAATTTCCTTCATTAGGTTCCCTGTTGCAGGAGGAGTAATTATTGTTGGAGGCTGGTATGAGCTTCCACACTGGAACGGCAGCCTCATTGATCTAAATGTGGGACACTCAGTGATTGGACGCCCGAGGGCCACATCTGTGCTGTAACCGAGGTCCAGGTGCCGGAACAATATCAGCACACGATCCAGCAAAGGCTCAGGTTTCCTGCAGCATCTGGACAAGGACGGGGGCGAAGGAGTCAAGGTCACGGGCGCCATTATCAGCCCGATTTAACTGGATATCACCCCCCCCCCCGTTAGCTGGGGCGTTGATGATCTGCTAATGAAGTAATGAATGCTTGCTGCTCCTCTGCTGCTGCTCTTCACAGGAAAATAAAGTGTTGCACCTGAACCGCGCGTTTCGAGGACCGTTCCGAGTTCCTCACCTGCACTAACCTGCCCATGCACCACATTAGGGCTCATAGAGTAAGACAGGTGGCGCATACACATGGAACGACAGCGAGCAGGTTTATGACGGGGGCTCGTCTTCATGGCAGCGCCGTCGTTAATCCGGCGTCCTGTCGCAGGCCATCAGCCCCGTCGTAATGACGTTCGGGTCGGGCTGATGAGCTGCTTAGCAGGTGAGGAGAGAAAAACAGGACCATACCTTCCAGCTCAGTGGCTTCTTTAATGAGCAAAGCGCATTGTCATTTTCTGGCGGCCGGTCACAAAAGCAGCACGAGTCGCATCATCGCGGCATCTTTAGGGCGAAGAGCTGCTAATGAAACAGACGGAAGCTCACGATGGCTTCTGTAGAGTATCACACGCTAGAATGTGGACGCCATCAGACGTCAGGCCTGGCTCTGATATAGAGTGGTAATAAATGAACACAGCTGGAAAACAAACTAATAATGTTCCCATTATTTCATTTTCAACTGTTTATTCCCAGAGCCCAACACGACACCTCCAAACTTCATAGACAAAAGAATGTTTGATATTATGTAAAGAACTTACTAATAAATAAATCAGCCAATCATTTAGTAACTCAGATGAGATCAGGTGAAAAAAAACATAAATTAAACAATTGTTTGTTTTGTTTTGCGCCGCTTCTCAGTTTGTCGCCATTTCACAATATTTTATCAGACACGGCAAAAGTCATCCATAGTGTCGGCTGCTTGAAAGACTTAATTAGCACACCATTCAAAACATCCAGCAGGAAGCAGCGCCAGGAGACAAAGGAGCCTGAAAGAGGCAACGGGGAGGGTTAAAAGTGAAGACTTCACGCCGTCAGCGACACACAAGCGGCTGCGCTGCCGTTTGTCAGGCTGTTTTCACAGAGCGCCCAGAAAAAAGACAAGTCGACGGCGCTTTACTCCTGATAAGCCAAAAGAAGCTGCTCTATCATTCAGCCACAGACGCAGCCGGTTTATGCCATAACCACACCTTAAACACTGATACAGTGTCTCTGGACGATTATTATTGAATGTATCGATCAGAGCCAAGGATGCGCTTGAACACCAGTCCTTGTTTTCCTCAGTCCTCATCAGCTTGAAGATTGGACACAAAATCCTATCTGGAAAAAAGTTTGGATTTTACATTATGTATTATTTACTGCCCATTATTTCACTGTACAATATGTTCTGCAGTGATCCCTCTACAGATTCAGCACAGAAGCCCTTTAGAATCTAGGCTTCTTCCAGCTTTGAAGCAACGAGCTCGTTTTCAGCTCTACTGTCATCGAGGGATGAGGTGAGTTGTTGTTATGGAGCTGGTCTGATCAACACCCTCCACCTCATTCACTCGCTCATTGTCATCGATTTCTCCTCACAGGGGTGTGTTGGAGTCCATCCCAGCTGTGGTCGGGGCGGGAGGAGGCACCCGGTCGACCCGGGGAAGGAAACCCAGCTCCTTCTTGCTGTGAGCTAAGAACTACACCCTCCCATTATCAGCCTCAGAGAAGAGCTGAGTCCTGATGGGAACGGCAGCAGGACCCGGCGCCGACGGGAGGAGCCCACAAACACAGCAGCTACTTCTGCTGCTCGGAGCTCCGCTTCCGCATCCACAGGTCACACGTACGGCTGAACTCCGGCTAAAGTGCCAGCGCTACAGAAGGGAAGCATCTGGCAGCGAGCGGCAGCAGAGACTGGGACCCACTCCTGTGAGTGCAGATGCAATGACCTTCTGAGACCACGGAGCAGTCACGAGTGGAGCCAATGTCATTACTGCGATTAGCCATTAGCTCCAAAACAAAGAGCTCAGTGTGTGAAGAGTGCAGGTGTACTGGGCGTCTGCCACTAATCCAATTAGGGAAATTTGGTTTATTGCGCAGCTCAGTTATCTGCCATGACCTTGACTAAGCTGCACATTAACATTTCTGCGGCTAATGTGACGCTAATGTGTGTGGGAGCAAAATGACCAGCGGCACTGGAGTGGGTTCCAATGAGAGGCATGCGATAATGATCCGAGTGGGAGGCGCCGGACGGGGAAAAGAACGGCGCGGGTTCTCCTTCCACGCGGCCCCACCTCCCGTGGAGAACGTTACCGGCTAAAAGCTACAACCCCTCCATCACGCGGAGCTGAGAGCAGGCGCACGGAACAACGGCTCCTGGACGTCGGCCAAAGCAAAGAGCTGCACGTTGAGCTCGGAGAAAGGTCCAAGTTCCACCAGCGTCCGTGGAGCAAAGCTGGTTTCACACGGACGCGACAGGAGTCGCACGGTCAGCGTTGCTGCCGGGGTTCCCTTCAGCAGAAGAATCCACAGCGGTCGTTATTGAGTACAATTACCTCCAAATGAAAATGAGGCCTGACTGGACGTTAGCAGTGAGCAGCGAGATGTGTTTTATGCAAATAATTAGGAGATTTATAGCGACAAACACTGTATTTAAAGTCTTTGTAAGAGAAACTGAGCTTTTGTGCCGCAGCTTTAATCACACTAATGAGAGAGATTTTCACTTTATGACATACACGGGATGTTTCTCATTATTCTCTTTCATGTTGTTGTTTCTAGAAATGCTACATACATCTGGGCTAAATGTGTCCACAAAGCAGTTACAGCATGTTGATCAAGCAAGCGGCTGCTGCTTTAAAGCTCAGAGGCCAATGTTCACTAAAATACACACAATTCTACTTGGACTCAGGGGTCAGAGTAAAGTAGGCGCCGTCAGAGCCAAAATTCTCGTGGCTTCACCTTGATGTCAACCAACAACCCTTTAGATGAGCAAAGAA
This sequence comes from Betta splendens, assembly GCF_900634795.4. Lineage (NCBI taxonomy): Eukaryota > Metazoa > Chordata > Actinopteri > Anabantiformes > Osphronemidae > Betta > Betta splendens. The sequence goes on along the minus strand of NC_040883.2, from coordinate 3,075,643 downwards.
CCAGTCACTCGCCGCGTTCACTGTCACTAATAGGTCTAAACGAGCGAGGACCTTCTAGATGGATGCAGATCTGGCAACCTGTGCTCTGGACCGCTGGCTTTAGTTTTCAGATCTGGCAACCTGTGCTCCAGACGGCTGGCTTTAGTTTTCAGATCTGGCAACCTGTGCTCCAGACGGCTGGCTTTAGTTTTCAGATCTGGCAACCTGTGCTCTGGACCGCTGGCTTTAGTTTTCAGATCTGGCAACCTGTGCTCTGGACCGCTGGCTTTAGTTTTCAGATCTGGCAACGTGTGCTCTGCACCGCTGGCTTTAGTTTTCAGATCTGGCAACCTGTTCTCTGGACCGCTGGCTTTAGTTTTCAGATCTGGCAACCTGTGCTCTGGACCGCTGGCTTTGGTTTCCCTATTCATTGTAATTTCATTGCCTTATACCATCGCTCTCTGGGAGGAGCACAGCAGAGCAGAGAGAATCGATTTCCAGTCTTGTGTTAGCGCTAGATCAATTCCCCCAAGTAGCATATTGCGGCTGGAAATATGAGCCTGGAGCCCGGTGCCTTTTCTGTGCGTGTGACAGTTTGGGCGTGAAACAGGCATCAACCCTGCAAGAACTGACAAGGCCGAATAAACTAGAGATGATAAAAGTCCACCTGAACACGCGAGGACAGGCTGCTCTCTCTTACACTTATGGATGCTTAAAACTATTTAATGAGCCTTGAAATCAATGAAGTGCTGTTTAGAGCACAAATCAAATCGCTCTAAATTTCAAGGCTAATGGGTCTGCCAATTTGCTCCAAAAGGAGAAATCATTTCCAAGCGTTCCAAGGAGTGAAACGGTCAGGTGAGCAGGGAGGAGGCTTCCTCTATGGTGTGAGCGGGTTGATAGAAAAGCAGCAGGGGGACCAACTGGATCCACATAAAGTCTCTATGAAAACCTGGAGAACTGTGCTTTTTGCAGAAACAAACTAGAATCCAACAGTGGTCTTTCTTTGTACCTCTCTGTATTCAAGTATATTTTTGAGAATAAACAGTGAATAATTTTGAATAATCAAACTCAGACAATAGCTTTTCTACTTCTGTTGACTCTCAGCTTTGCAGCAATTGTTTAAAGGAACTGTTGCCTCTGCTCTCTTCAGGTTGGGCATCTTTTAGGCGGAACACGCTGCTGGAGGGAATCTGAAGCTCTAAAGAATGAACTCATGACGAGGTTTTGGGAAAATGTCCACTCAGTATTTGGGATTCAGTCTCTGATGCGTTTTGCTCATTTTCTGTTTTAGGCACCAACTTTAAAACAGCTGCTTTGGTGACATTTCTCCAGTTAAACCTGACACCTGCCTTCACATTCACACCACTAACAGCCACTGGCACATGAGCGGCACTAACATCCATTTCAAGCGTACGGTCTCAATTAACTAAGGTTTGATTTCAGTCATTTTATTTGTTTTGATCTCCTCCATCCTATTAACACTCCATCGCTGTCTTTCATCATTACTAGTCTCATGTGCCGCCGTTATAATTAATGGAAACGAGCCTGGGACGAATCAGCGCCACAATGAGATCCTCCCATGCAGCGTTCGATCCCGAGAGGCGGCAGAGCGGCACATCTGCTCCCATCGCCCTGTTTTCAGGGCGTCTGCAGGAGGAGAGGGACGAGTGATGCCTTCCTGGCTCTCAGCAGGGACAAGAGGCCCAAGAAGGACTGTCACGTCTGAAGTGCATGTTTATAGATCAGCCCTGAGTGAGTGCTCCGTTGGAAAAGGGCCTTCACTGCACAATCGATTAGGTGATTATATCATTGTTACCTTTCACTTCATCTTAGAACAGTCTATGGGCTGCACAAAGCCAAAGTGTGTGTGTGTGTGTGTGTTAGTGTGTGTGTGTGTGTGTGTGTGTGTGGGGCTCTATTCATTTGTCCTTGGGTGTTGCATCGACAGCACCGTTAACAATCCGTCTTCCACACTGGAACGGGAGCAAACAAATATTTACCCTGATAAACACAGGCAGCTCATTAGACGCGTCACTTGAAAGGAGTGCGGTAAAAAATACGGCGACAAAGACACGAGGCAACGGGCGGAGCGTTACCTGTTACAGTCGACGTGCAGCAGCAGGTGGGAGGCGCTGATGGTGAGCGCGACCTTGTGCCACTGGCCGTCGGCGAGGCGGTAGGGGAAGGACTCGGAGCGAGGTTTGCCCTTGAAGCGGTAGTGGTAGCGGATCTCCTCCCTCACGCCGCTGCTCTCCAGTTCAAAGTAGCTGCAGAAGAAGAGAAGAAGAAGTATTCATCAATGGAAGCAGAGCCCGTCTAATGTACCGCGTGTATACTGCGTGTGTACCGTGTGTACTGCACGTGTGTACTGTGTACAGTATGTACTGCGTGTGTACTGCGTGTGTACTGCGTGTATACTGCGTGTGTACTGTGCGTACTGCGCGTGTGTACTGTGTATGTACTGCGCGTGTACTGCGTATGTACTGCTCGTGTACTGCGTGTGCACTGCGTGTGCACTGCGTATGTGCACTGCGTATGTACTGTGTATGCACTGCTTGTGTACTGCATGTGTGTACTGCGTATGTACTGCATGTGTGCACTGTGTATGTACTGCGTGTGCACTGCGTGTCCACTGCGTATGTACTGCGTGTGCACTGTGTGTGTACTGCGTGTGCACTGCGTATGTACTGCGTGTGCACTGCTTGTGTATACTGCGTATGTACTGTGTGTGTACTGCATGTGTACTGCGTGTGTACTGCTTGTGTACTGCGTGTATGTACTGCGTGTATGTACTGCGTGTGCACTGTGTGTGTACTGCATGCATATGAACTGCGTCTGCACTGCGTATGTACTGCGTGTGTACTGCGTGTCCACTGTGTATGTACTGCATGTGCACTGTGTGTGTACTGCATGCATATGAACTGTGTGCACTGCGTATGTACTGCGTGTGTACTGTGTGTCCACTGTGTGTGTACTGCGTGTATGTACTGCGTATGTACTGCATGTGTACTGCGTGTGCACTGCTTGTGTATACTGCGTATGTACTGCGTGTGCACTGCTTGTGCACTGCGTATGCACTGCTTGTGTACCGCGTGTGTATACTGCGTGTGCACTGCGTATGTACTGCGTGTATGTACTGCGTGTGCTGCAGAGGCAGCTACTGTACAGACGAGGCCCCTTCGTTTGACATGCTGCCTCCTAACAAACAGGAAAAGTTCCACCCGCTCCTCTCGCCTCGGCGCCGCCTGCCTGTTACCGCGTCCTCACCAGCCGGGCTAAATTGAGCACCAGCAGCCTGAACGCCGCAGGCAGCCAGTCGTGACATTTCAACATCCCCGCGGCTGCAAGTGACCCCGACACCGGAACCTCGGCTCCTCAGCGCACAAACGCCAAATGCACTGTACTGTATGTGACAAACACGGGCCCTGGACCCGAGCAGAACCCAGTCTGTGCCGATGCATTCAGGACTCAACACTTTTACACACTGGGATCAGGCCCATTCAACAGCAGCGCTCAATAGCGCTCATGCATATTCATGCAAAGGGAGAATGGACCCACTCCAAAGAATATGAGGCGACGCCGGCTGTGGACGAGGAGCTTTATCCGTTCTGTTTGGAACATGAATAAAACTCGGAGGAACTCGTATGGACTGGAATAAAAGTCTGACTCTCAAACGCGCCCGTCACAGGGCAGAGCCCGCAGTCGCCGACTTGTTGAGCGCGTTCTTCAACCGTCCGACGTGGCTGCGAGCCTTGAAGTTGATGCGACGAAGCCGAGAGGAAGACGTGACAAAAGAACTGGGAGGCGGCGGCTCTGATCAGCGCGTGTGGTCTTTACGCTGCGTTAAAGCACAGAACCGATGGTTTCAGAGCGATGACGGCACCACGGCTGAACACGCACACACACACACACACACACACACACACACACACACACACACACACACACACACACACAGATTAATACTAAAACAATCATTACTCCCAAAATTAACAAGCCTCGAGGGAAGTGTTGCTCTACAGCGCTAACTGGTGTTTGCAGGCAGCAGGTGTGTTTGTGGGAGAGAGAGAGAGCGGTCGAGTCAGCATGGGAACAAGTGGCCAGGTCTGCTGTGTTTATAATGTCATCACTCTGAAATTAAATGAATACATCACTGCGGGGCCGCGCCAGGCGCCGGTCTGACAGCCCGTCTCCATCGAGCTGCAGGAGAAGCTGTCAGGTGGAAAAGAACGAGCTCTGCAGCTTCACTGGGAGCGTCCTCGGAGGCGGCGCGAGGTGGTGGGAGGTGGCGCGAGGTGGTGGGGGGCGGCGGGGGGCGTCGAAGCACCAAACGGGACAAACACCCGTCTGCTGATCCGACTCATGAAATAATCATCAAGGGCATTAGCTCCACTTCATAGGCAGCATTTGTTTTGTGAAGCATTTAGCGCTAGATATTATATCCCTGCGTTACAGCATATTCAATGACGGGAATAATCTATTGACAAGCAGAGCATTTGTAATGAACAACGTAGCCCGACTTAAAAAAATGACATGGGTTCTGGTGATTTTACATAATATGAACAATGAGCCGTCTTCTGTTTACGGACGTTATTTCTTCATCAGTGTTTAATAAAGCTGGTTTTTAATAAAAGTATCTGATTGATGTCAGAGGCCCCAGCGGTGACTGGTGAGGTCTGCGCAGCTCCAACAATTAGAAAGACGTTAACACCTTCATCCATTCATATTTCTTCTGTTATACAACACACACTTTACATATAATAATACATAAAAAAAGTCATTAACACCTTCATCCATATATATTTCTTCTGTTATACAATACACACATTACACATAATGCATACAAACTGTCAATGAGAGCACAAAGATGCTGAAAGGAGCCACGGCTTCAGATTTCAGCGCTGCCTCCACCGCGTCTCGTACGTCAGGTGTTATGAATCCAGGCGGATCCATACGGGCCCGAGGTGAGAGCAAAGCGTGTTTATTCTGATTATGATTTATTGTGAACACGCAAATGCCACGATATTGCCTCACAGCAATTAGTTTCACACAACCCCGTTTACACGGACAGTTTGATTACACAGTAATTGCAACAACATTCCCGTCAAGAGGTTTTCTTTGCTACAAGGGCCGCAAACAAAATTCATTACCACCATATGAACCTTAGATGTTTCTATACATTTAATCGAATTCAACAGGGAGGCGTCGGTTTTGTCACACGCTCGTTCTTAATGGTGACAACGAGCACAAACAGCTCACTAGAGTCCAGAAAGCACAGGCCTGATCTCAATATCCCAAATATCAGCACAGGAACATTCCGCCGGTGGAAATGGTTTAAGTGCTGAGCGGTCACATTATTGAGACAAGCATTAGAGACTCCGGGGCTTTAAAAAGGTCCAACACAAAGCAGAAATACTTCTGGTTTATTCCTGATTGGAAACGTCCTTCCTGATGTACGTTAATGTTTGGAGGTGCCGTCCATTCAGTGGATGAATCACAGCTTCTGCTGCTGAGCACCGGCGAAGTGAGACAAAGAGCCAATGATGCAGAACGTCTCCAATCTAAAGGCAGGAGATGTTGTTAGTTATACAAAACACTGAGAAGAGTCATTTTTTCGGGAACGCACCACATTGTGTGTGCAGCATCGTAAATATGCTGAGGGCAGGAGAACCGTTGAGTCAAACTGCTGCGCAGCCCCTGAACGGCGGCGGCGGCGGCTGTGGGCGGTGGAGGGGTCTCCGGGCGCCGCCACAGCTACAGGAAGGAGCCGTCAGGCGACAAGCGGTCTTCATCAGAATGCACCCGCGCCGCGTACAAGAAAACTTTGGGAAGTGAATAAGTGGCGCCGAGTGCTGGGCCGGCTGTATATCATCCTGTCTTTTCTCCTCACCCCTGGTGTCATGCAGCTTTTTTATGGAGGCCAGCTGACAGCCAATTATCTGCTCAACAGGGAGGTCAACACTCTGGAGCTTGTCCGCGGAATGGGAGGAGAAGTAAACCAGAGAGTACGCTGGGAAAATGCACCGGCGCCTTCAGTTACTGACCTGGAAAATGTGAAGGCGTCAGCTGTGAGGTGCGTCCGCTGTCACAGGAAGACTCCCATCATTGAGCTGAGCGGGCGCCCGTGCAGCACAAGGCGACGGCTGACAGGTGGAGCCTGAACGGCTCAGTTATTATGGATCAGGAGCACGTGACGCTCAGCGGGGAGTCGTTACAGATGCGACAACTGGAACCTGGACTGAAGTGGACGAGGTCGGTCGGAGAAGCGACACTCAGGCCTGAACAGTGAGCGGGAGCCACAGCTAATGAAACGCACCTACAGCCATGAGCTGTGAGAAAGTACCTCCACCCGAGACCGAGCCGTCCCTCAAAACCAACGTTTTAGCCTAAGATCATCATGAGAAAAGCATGATATGAAAAGGATCCATAACGTGTTTACGCCAGAGCAGATCACGCATCAACGCATCAGTGCGGAAATGAAGCGCTCAGATACATTTTACATGTTACATTGTGTGTTTAGCGTTTTGCTAAACGCTTTGTGTCGTGTTTAGCGAAACGTGTGAAGCTGTGAATTTGCCTATAATCTGGGCTCTTGTTCTGCTGCTTAAGCGTCAAGTTTTATTTTTACCTTAAGCAGCCGTTAAAAAAAAACAAGAACACTGCATTTACACGTATTCATTAATTCCACACCAGTGGAACAGTTGAAACCAGGTGGGCTCCGCTCCGGTTGTGACAACTCTGCATCACCTCCAGTGAAAAACTAACAACGCTACGAGTGAAAAGCTGTAAAGACACCAGGTTAGTGGCGGATTAGTGGCAGAAGGGAATAAAAGGATGTGGCAGCAGGTAAAATGTTGGTGTGTTTCCTCCTGTATGACGGCGCAGGCAGCGGCTGACAGGTTAGCGCAGGTCTCTGGGGTTGCACTCGGACTGGACAGGTGGAGGAGGTCTGCGGGTCTCAGGGGGTCGGGGGTTCCTGTCATTCAACAGAACAACAAACACGGGCTCCAGTGCGTCTGAGCCTCCTCTCAGTCAGAATGAGCCCAACTTCTCTCAAAGTAAAGGGCGCTGCGTTGCTATAATTCAGCACGTTGGCTCACTTTTTCAGAGCTAATTCAGAGTTGTGAATTTGAATTTTGTGAAAATTTGTGAATTTTTTTCCTAATGATGAAGCATAATCCTAAAGGTTTGGTTATAAAAACGGGTCCAGGTCATCTCTCACCCGGACTCAACAGCAGAGACCAGGAATCCATGACGTACTGTAAAGCAGAAGGATTCATATCTCCATCACTGGCACAAAAACCCCATCAGATGGAAAAACAAGTCGTGAGATTTAACAAACCAACACTGACCAAGCAAAAACTCATCACAGCACTTACCCAGTTACATAATTACCCAGTCATGCGCGTATTTTCTAAGCCTGTCTGTCTCAGCATTGAAACCGCTCATTGAGGTGAATAACACTGGTTAACTTCTCACAGCACACGAGGATCTGAGTCACGTTGGCTCGAAGGCAAACTGGCAGAGGAAACGCGGAGATGTTGCAGGAAAATCTTGGCATTGATGTGGATTTACAAGGTATTATCTGATAATACAGAACCACCACTGGCCCAGCAGGAATCCAACGGGTCGGTTATGATGCACACAGTGCTCACGTCCTTACTTTCATCTGGAGGCCGGAGTGGATTGTGGGCCACAGCCCCAGAGGTTTCAACCACGACAGGTGCAGAACCACTGTTACCTTCATCTCACGCATCCTCCTTCTTCTGATGACTGATGAAGCCCTGCCTCCTAATTTTAGCCCTGCGCTCCTCACTCGGAGCCTTTTCCTTCCTTGGCAGCCGAAGTTCGACACCCTACTCTCATCCACCACTTCTTTCCTGCAGCACGATCGCCTACGCTGCACACATTGTTTTCGTCTGCCCCAGAAACTGTCCTCACGCCGTCCTTTCTGCTTCCTGTCCGTGTTGCCTAGCGACCACTCATCATTTTCTCAATTAGTTCATTTTCTCCTTATGTATTGTAATGTCTGCTTTTTCCAGGACGCGTCAGAGTTGCGGCCGTGTTTCGTCCTGCAGTCGTGGATCTTTGAACTTTCATCACGGATGGCGGCTCTGAAGAGGCTGTGGCGCTCACTCATCCTCAGCCTCCTTCCTACCGTTCACTGCACAACCACAGGGAGCTGGATCCCGGGGGAAACCTTCCACGCATTGTCTTGATGTTAGTGGCTTCCACCTCGTCCTTGGTTCAGGTGATTATGTCAGCGGGGTGTTTGATACCAGGGGGCAGCGCTAATTATCTGGGCCTGGTTCCTCCTATTTAGATGATTTCTGCAGCCTTGCCTCATAGTCAGCAGGTATTTACTGTACAGCAGTAGTAGTAGTAGTAATAGTTGATGTTTTCTTTTTTAACTCCCACTACACTAAAAGGGAGAACCTGCAAGCACTTATGAACTAAGGCAGTAAGTCGGACCGACAGCGGAACAGCAGAGCTGCAGGAGCGAACCGGGCTTGTTTGATATCTGTGCGCTCAGGTAGGAAGAGCATGGAAGAGACCGAGCTTTGAGTTAGCTCATCACAGAGCCGCTGCCACTCGCTAACAAAAGAGCGTTACCGGGACCCAGAAATCTGCTGGCTGGGCAGAAATAGGCTGCTTTTGTTCTATTCAGCCTAGTGGAGCAGCAATAAACCTTCCCTCACATTCCCCAGTGCCCGGCGCAAGAAGAGGCTTTTGTAGCAGCTACACAGAAAAGCTTGCATTCAAAAGACATTGTCGCTTTGAGAATGGAGCGAGTGGAGGAAGAAGAGGGTATTATCATACTGGGAAAGCAGCACTGGCGAAGGAGGTGGGAGGGAGAGGAGAGGGGGTGAGACTGCGCTGGGTACGGATGAAAAAGTGACAGGAATGCTGTGCATGGATTGGACTTGTCTGCTGCAGCACCTGGTTGAGTGGGATGCATGTGCTATAATGAGAAGGAATGGACGTGTGCTCAGGGGTCTAATGGGGCCTTCAGAGCCTCTCAGTCACCAGAGCACAGGCTTGTACAGAGCTGGAGGAGCCTCCGTCCATGTGCAAATCTAATAATACAGGTGGGGTCCAAAACACAGCTCGGAGTCCAAGTACCTGCTTCATCACACTCACCGTATTTAAAGGGCAATCTGATGATCGGAAAACCTTGGACCTTAATGATTAAAAGTATCATTTACATCCTTTGCACATGTCGCTGCACCAGGTTGAGGACAGACAGCACATCAGCCGGCTGCATTTAACCTCGCTGCGGTTCAACCGGCCTGCTGTGAAACAAGTGCACTCGCAGGTAATGTGAGCGAGCAAATGAGAGACACTGAGAAAGAGGCAGAAAGGGGACTGGAAAACAAGTCTCAGGGTCACCTTAAAAGCACAGCGGGGCCCAACACATTTTCTCTGCAAGAGCAGGCCTCAGTGGGGGCTCGATAGGCAACAAACAACCTCCATGAGGGAAGAGGCGCTGCGCTATAAATAGCAGGACGGCAGTGAAGACGTGCGCTGGAGGTCCCAGCAGTCGCCGCTGTGATATTTACAGTAGCGTGAATCTTTGATTAACGCGTAAACAGCATTTTAGCAGCAGCAGGTGCTGCAAGAACCCAACGCAGGTTCATCCGTGTGGGCGCTTTATGCGTTTATTTTACTGGTGCTGGTGTGAACTTAGCACAACAAATCTTCTCTTTAGTGTATTTTTTTCCCAAACTGGCATTTGTTTCTTATAAAACAGTTGAGCTAACTGCAGCTAACCGCTAACTCAGACCACTACTGTAGCTAACGGCTAACTCAGACCACTACTGTAGCTAACGGCTAACTCAGACCACTACTGTAGCTAACGGCTAACTCAGCCCACTACTGTAGCTAACGGCTAACTCAGCCCACTACTCTAGCTAACGGCTAACTCAGACCACTACTGTAGCTAACCGCTAACTTAGCCCACTACTCTAGCTAACGGCTAACTCAGACCACTACTGTAGCTAACCGCTAACTTAGCCCACTACTGCAGCTAACGGCTAACTCAGCCCACTACTGTAGCTAACCGCTAACTTAGCCCACTAGCTACCAGCTTTGTTTACTACATTGAGGACTAGTTCCACCTCCGCGTCTGTCGTGGATTCGGCCTTTGCCTCGGTTTTGACTCGCTCAGACTCCCCCTCCCCCCGCGTGCTCACTTTGCCCCGTGAGTTTTACAGGACCGAAGGCTTTTACCTTCTGAGGACGGAGGAAAATCGATGCGGCCTGGCCTTTAAAAAACAATCGCGGCCGCGCAGGTTCTCGGGGGGCGGGTGTGCGCTCGCTGCTGCCAGTCAGGCGCCGGCGTCTGCAGCCGCCGCATTCTGCACCGAGCGTTCAGCAAAACCAGCCGAGAGGCGGTTGAATCTCTGCTCAGGAAAATGAGACGTGCGTGTGTTGCCTGGTGGTAAAGGGCAGCTCAGTTAAAAGTTCTAGATGTCACAGTCGGAGCGTGTGCGTGTCTGTTTATGCAGCAATCATGGAATTGAACACTATCCATGTACTTGGTAGTGGTGGGTGCTTTGCTTCTTGGAGACACAATAAATGGAGGGTTATCTCCGTGCCCCGAGCGTACAGCAGGAAACGTTGCATTATTCCTCCCATTGACTTGCATCCCGTTATCTGTTGACTTACACTGGCAGTGGAGCAATCTCACACTGATCTTTACTTTACTGCGTCTTATCAACAGCCATTTGCAAACAGCTACGAGTGAAATGAGAATCCGCCGCCGGGTTTAATTTAAAACCAGAGCATCCAATAATCCGTGGAAGCAAAGTTGTGCAGAAAAGAGGCTGCGGGCGAAAATGAAGAGGATTACAGATGGATTACCTGTGTTCTGACTCGTGGATGGAGAATATGACTCCTGATGTGGAGGACTTCTGCTGGATGGAGGCCAGGAAGGTAAACTCGCTCTTGCTCCTGAACAGCTGCACCACTTTGTCCGTGACGTGTGCCGGGGTGTGAACCGCTCTGCCCACATCTGAAAGAGGCGACGACAACGGACAGAGCGTGAGGTTGTGTGAACGCACAGGTCCCGGACCACGCGCTGCCCGCGCGTTAAAGAGCTAAACACACAAGGTGAAACACAAAGCAACATTTGCATTTCCAAAATAAGGCTCACCAACCAGAGAGAACAATGACAGCTACATACTGTACAAATATATCAAACTGGAACCAAACAGCTTTTGGTACAGTTTTAGATTCAGGCTTCTTCAGTGTTGAAGTCTGAAGAAATGTGTCAAACCAGTTAACGTCTTAAAAAGGACACAACCATCAGCTGCTTTAATCCTCTGGTGTTAGTGGAGCTACGTTCTCTGTGGGGAGGCTGTAAAGATGTGGAGGTCTTTACAGGTGCACGGATGAAATGATGGGTAAACACCCTAAATACGCTGGTTTTCATTAAAAAAACATTTTAAACAGGGGAAAAACATCACATTGTGCAACTTTGTGTTCTGAAGTGAAGTGTGAGGGACGTGAATATGAATCGAACCAGGACCCTCTACAGCTGGAGCACAGCTGTAATTACTTTTGGTTGAGCTGGTGGACAAACGAGTCTCTGGTCCCTGGAGTTTGGTGATAAACACCAGTATCTGTTCATCTGGAAACACATTTCTGAACCAGCGTCTGACGGCGACGATGCAGTGGCTCCAGATGTGCGGCTGTTTGTGCCAGATGCTCCAGCGGTTGAACAGGCTCCAGCGGGTGAACAGGCTCCAGCGGGTGAACAGGCTCCAGCGGGTGAACAGGCACCAGCGGGTGAACAGGCTCCGTAGAGAAACGCAGGGCTTTTAAACGTCCCCCGGGTGGAAGTGGCCTGTCTGCACCGACCCCCCCACACACACAGACCCAGCGTGTCATTAGGTCATGCCTTCAAACACACGTGAACCCACCCCCACCCCCACACGCTTTACAGTATGATGTGAACAACAGCAAGTAAAAAAAAAAAAGGTACTCAAGTATACGAATCGACAACATTCACCATTTAAAACATTCTGACTACTTTGAACTGTGAGCGTCATTCAGCACTTCGAGCTCATACTTGAACCAACGCTGAGCTGTTTGGTTGGTGTCAAGATGCTGATTTCTAGTTTTGTTTTGTCACTAGAAATTGCAACGTTGAAAATTACAGTTCACAAATTGCACTTGGAATTAAATGTTGTAATTTCAAGCCAATTCATTTTGATTGTGGTCTGTTCACATGCAGCCACCAACAGATGCTGAGCGACTTATGCTCCGCTTCATTAAAAGCACAGCGACAGGATGACGCTTCACAAACCCAGCTGCACTTGACCCACAACTGATCAATAAAAAGAAATTGTTAAACAAAAAACAAAGTGATCTCCGCCCAGCGGTCCGGTAACAATGACAGATGGACATGACGGCAGCGTCCACCCACAGCAGACTGGGGCTCAGGGAGGAGGGTGCCTCCTCAGACGAGACGGGCTCAGTAGCAGGCAGCAGTCGCACGCTCTATTCTACAGCTCATCACTTTAATCAGGCCGTCCCCCGGCGCCGCTCAGCCTCAGACGGCCGCTTCAACTGGCAGCGGAGGATGAGGAGCCGCGCCGGGTTCCGCCGGGACTTCGCTCACGTCTGTCTGGCCCGATATGGAAACGCCATGAGACAGCGAGGCCACGGCACAAGAACATGAGCGGTCCGATGCACCGGCCGAGGTGTCTGTGAGGGGAACCGAGGAACCAGGTGTCTAGAAGGTCAGCGTCCAGCTCTGATGCTGATGAACAGCAGGCTGTGATCTGAAGGAAACGCTCCACACTTTCATTTAGAATAAAATACAGCGTGAAATGTGACGGGTAAAGGACTTGATCCAGGAGCAGGCTCCACTCCAGCAGCCAACGCATCACGCTGGTCCTCACCTGGGTCGACGGCGCGTGAAGACGCATTTTTCTGACCGGCTCAGCTCTTAAGGCGGGATAACAAGCCCTTCTGTTACAGGAGCAGAGAAAAATGTATCTGAGCTGCTTCAAATGGCCGTTATTCTTCCCACTTCCACAGAACCAGGGGTCCTTCCTGTTCCACTCAATTCACGAGTAGCGGTTCAACAGTTCTTAACCATAATTCTGGGCTGTATGATCTTTTACTCAGAGAATGATTCACATCACGAGGCTCTTATTTTGAAAGGTGGACTCACAGCTGTGCCTGGGAACAGCCTTTTCTATGTTCCACTATTGTTCTCGACCCTCTTTAAAGCTTCAGCTGCAAGAATCAAGAACCTCTGAATGTGCTTTGAGGCCGTGTTTCAAACATTCAATGCATGTAAATGTGTGGTTTCCTTATTATTACAGTGAACTGTCCAGTCAGCGACAGAGAGGCTCAATGAACGCTTTATAATGAAAGGAATTAAAATGTGATTAATCAAAGTGAGTCATAGCATAAAACAGTTTTAACCACTATAAACATGTGTCCATTAACAGAAAGGAATCAAACACCGTCTTGTTCTCTTGGATAAAAGCCACCGTCCGGCGGCCATGTTTGCTGCCACGGCCCAGAGGCCCCGGGTCCCGGGTCCCGGGTTGCAGCCAGGAGCGGAATTAGAAAAGGTACGAGATGAAAAGAATGGAACATCAAGGTCTGCTGACATCAGATGCAGCCAATTAACTGCAGCTCCGCCACCGTCCGCCGCGGTGATAAAAGCCGCTCTCACTGGCCGTCACTGCTGTCATTTCCTCAGGACAGACGCTGCGGAGGCGCCATCAGGCCTCCACGCATCAAAGCACCTGCCCGCGGCTCTAATACGGCGCCTCCTAATAAGATTTTGGATCATTTCTACTCGCACATCTCACACTTAGTGACCAAACAACTGCAAAATGCAAACGCTCAAACTTCAAATAGAATTTGAGTCCACCTCTATGAAAAAAGGCTAAATTGAAGAGAGGTGTGTTAAATACGGAGTTAACATCAAAGCCGCTGCAAAGCAGAGAAAAGGCTGAATCAAAAGCTTCTCCGGTGCTGGTCGGCATGGTGACCAGTAGAGTCCACGAACTCAGACTCAGACTCTTCAGGCGACTCCTTGTGATCCTGCAGAACCTCCGTCATCTCTGTTTCCACGCGTTCCGCTCTCCGGTCGTCTGCACAGTCTCAGTCGTCAGCCGGGCGTCCGTGCTGCGCGGACGCTTTCAGCTGCAGAACCGCTGAGGACGATGGAGATGCAGCACAAACGGCTAAAAAGCATGAACGCCAGTAACAAACGTCTGACGGCACCAAGTTCACCAAACGCTCCACGACCACTGCAGCCTAAAGGCCGAAGACCCGTCAGAGGGTTTGTTGGCGCCGGCGAACAGACTGCTGGAGGAATGCGTGTCGGCAGCCTGGCAACACGGTCCAACTCGCTGCAAAGCAAGTTCTGTCCATGAAAAATTCAGAGCTCTGAACTGATAAAACATTGATGATTCTGTTCAATGTTTCCTTCCCTTTTCAAGCAGACAACGCGACTGGAAGCCTGTGGAGGCGGGTGCGCCCAGTACTGGGAGCTACTGGTGTGAAGGACTGGAGTTCACCACTCAGCAGCCGACGCAAAACACACACCCTGACGCAACGCAAAGCCTTTTGTACAATGTCTGCACAACAAAAGACAACACTGAGTTACAGCGAGTGTGTTTTATATGGTATGAAATCAGATTAGCGGCTTCACTGTGGCTCCAACTGAATTACGTGGAATTAGTCAGGCTTACTGTATATGGAGTTGGAGCTACACGCAAATGGAATTAAAACACACATCAGCACAATTCAAAGGGGAAAAACAATGCGATTGTCTTTTAGGAAACAGAGTTTGACGTCGTCTCTCCATCCAGAAGTCAAGACGATTTATTGTGGAATAAAGAGTGAAAGCGGGAGGAGACGTGACAGATGCACCTTCACCAACAAGTCTGCTTTAATCAGTGTGCGTCTGCACAGCAACACAAAAGGAGCAGTAAATAACTTCATCCTTGGTTTCACCAGAGGAGGAATCAGGCGTCAGCGGCTCAGACGGAGGACGACGAGCAGCCGACACCGACGAGCTACGGCCGTTTGACGCCTCCCACTAGTTTGGCCTCTGCTCAAACCCTTGTCCTGCCGTCGCTTTTAATGTAAGAGATTCATTCTAATCCATGTGGTTCCACCGCCTCCGTCTCTCTATCTGTAATCTGTCCCACCCCCCACGGCGCCGCACAACCCCCTCCGCTGTGGGCCGGTTCTAACGGCACAGCTGGCGCCGGGTCGGAGCGGCTCACAGCGAACACGTGCAGCAGGAACCACGCACACGCGCGCACGCACACACACACGCGCATGCACACGCACAAGCATGCACGCACACACACACACACACACACACACACACACACACACACACACACACACACACACACACACACACACACACACACACACACACACACACACACACACACACACACACACACACACACACAGCCAATAAAGAACAAACCCGCGCGGGAGGCGGTGGAATTGAGGCGTGAGCTGGTTTAGCTGAGCCAAGGGCTCTGCGGGTCCTATCGGTATCGGTCAGGCCTCCAGCAGGACGCCCTGGAGCCCGGCTCGCCCTCGGGGACCACGCAGCCCTGCAGCCAGCGCCCCTTCGGCGCCGCTCCCCCGTCACAGCTCAGCCAGGCTTAATTAGCGCCTCGCTCCCTTTGTACCGCGTCGCCTGATGAGCTGCTGCTCGCTGGGATCCGACGGAGGGACGGCAGCGGCCGCCGGCGCCGAGCGGCTCCGACCCGGTGCCATCGATCAGCCGTTTGTCTCAATCAGCCACGCGCCGCGAACCTGGAGCACGCGACGCCGGCGCAGGGCTGAGGGGGCGTCAGGTGGCGCCGGACCCCCCTCAGGTTTGAGAGCCCTCCACTGTCACGTGCACGGTCGGTCAGCGGAGCCAACGAGTGGTGCAGCGTGGGCAGAAAACAGAGGAGAGCCGGGACACACGGCCACGAGCGGACGCGAGGGAGTCAGGGGTCACGCGGCGGCAACGAGCGCGACGGACGTTTGCACAGTGAAGCAGCGCGTCGCTGTGGAATTAGAAACCAGAACAGGAGTGGGGTCGTTTCGGCTGCATTCAGCACCGAGCATCAGAACTAGAAGCTAAAGGCGGCTCCTCGGCTGCCGACCAATCACTGAGCTCAACAACTAAACTACGTCTGATGGAGCTTCAATCGATCATCTGTTCTAATGATGAAATATTGACTTTTATCAACATTCCTTGATCATTTCTTAATAATCAGCTAATAATTCATTTGAATGGTCACCGCTAATCATTTTCTGACCTATAAGCGAACTTTTCAAACTGGAGCCAATCTACTGTACATGAGGCCGAGGCCGCATCCAAAGCATCAGTTCATCCAGTGTAACACCAACAAATGCATCTAAATCACAAGCTGTTCAAATAATTAATGCCGTTTCCCTGAACGCCTGGTGACTCACACGGAGCTGCTGTTGCTTCTGCTCTGCTCACGGCGTAAAGTGCTCCTGCCTGAGAGTTGAACTACAGTAAATACACTTTATCTGGTGTCATAAAGCTGTGATGACGATGATGATGATGATAAAATAGTACAGAGACCACGAGCTTCTTGGATGCAATGACTATGGAAGTCACAGCAAATGGACTGGAAACATTTCTTTAGGTAAATGAGAGTAAAAAGGAGCGAATCAGCGCAACAACGCGATGGAGCAGGAAGCATCTGCACGTCCACAGAGCAAACGCATTCACAGCCAATGTGAAGCGTGTACATCCATTCAACGCAGGAAACAATGCACTCCTCTCGCCGCCGCACTTTGATATGTGTTCATGTCTCGCTGCCATCACGCTCTCACGCTTTGCATATTCCCTCCATAACATTCAGGCCCCGGCAGCAGCTGGAGCCTGAACATCACAGACCTGCTGCAGGAATGACGTCCCACCAAGGAGCAGCACGGCACGCACACACACACACACACACACACACACACACACACACACACACACACACACACACACACACACACACACACACACACACACACACACACACACACACACACACACACACACACACACACACACACACACACGCACGCGCTTATCTTAGCAAATGGGACATCAATTCACACGACGGCGGCGCAGAAAGGAGGCAACTCATCAAACAGCGACGGCTGGAAATGCAAACGAGCCGCCGCGTGTGAAGTAATATCTGCGTGTGCTCCCAACACATGTCGGCGACAGATGATTCACGCAGGAGTCTGTTTGGAGAGCGAGCGAGCGGGTTCGGCGGCTCCGACTGCGCCGGGGTTGATTATGAAGTCAGAAGCAATGAATTATTGAAATAAACGGCACCCCGGATGTTTCCTCGCTCCCCGCGACAGACACCGGCGTCTCTGGGGCGCGCGGAGACGCGAGCGGAGAGAAACTCCAGCCTGAGAAACCTGCGGCCCCCGTCCCGGTTCTGTTATTTGAGGCTCCGGTCTCTGGGGGCGCCGGCGCTGATGCATTAGCAGCCGGCGGGACGACACCACAGCTCACACTGGGCACGGAGTCAAGGCTTCAGCTGAGCCGAACGTCATCCATCACCACCGAGCAACACATTAAGAAGCATTTATAATATTATTTACTCCTGTTAATTTTACCTGACATGAATATAATCATATCTAATATTACATATAAACCTGCTGGAGGCATTTTCATTTAAATTTTCTCCCTTAAGGGTCAAAAATGTTTATCTTTAAACCTCAACAAATTTAAGACAAGACTTTGATGATGAGCTGAAATTCACATCAAATATTAAACGTCTGTCTGAAATGTGCGTTACCCTTTAACTCCAACTGATTTTTCAATGACATGAAACATAAGTAATCGCGATTAAAGCACGTGATGCCCTTTAGAAAGGAAAGACACCAAAGTGTCAAGGAATTAAAATGAGAACAAGCACATTCCACTAAAATAACTCTGCTTTCCTTCCTTTCAGCCAGACACAGTAACTACTGCTCCTTCTTTTCATCCTTCAATAATCCAAATTCTCTGGATAATTGTTGGTGCTGGTAGAAATGTCTGCATTCTCATGCCACAGAATAAACAGATGTCACCGGGATCACGCGGAAACCAACAAAGACGAAGGTTGCTGGAGGAGCAGACGGAGTCAGGTTCATTTAGCAGCGGCACTGAATAAGGCTCCACGTCTCCATCAAAGCCCCTCCGGCTTTCAACCTCCGTCTTGCCTCCAAAACAAAAGCGTGAGACATGAAAAGCTGGCAGTCAATAAGAGCAGCAGCGTCTAACGGTGTTCTGCTGCGCCTCCTTCCTCCTCCAGCCCCCAATCAAAGCAAAGCAGCGCTGGACCCACGATGCAGCGCACGTTTGAGCGTCTGCTGACAGACACAGTTAATGCTGCTACAGTGGGATCACATCATCAGACCCGAAGATAAATACTCCAGATTAGAGTCAAACCATCCATCTTCACTACTTATAAAATAATGTAAAAATGTATTTAAAAAATATATAGTTGTGCTGAACAGAGGCAGATTAATCACAGTTGTCATGCTGGTCTACTTTAATTACTGCACCTTGTCAGGTAAACCTTCTGCACACAGACATGCTCTAAAACATTATTAATTTATTTATTTATTATTATTATAATTATTATTATATCCTAGAATTAAGTGTTTTACTGAAGATGCTGGAATAAATAAATGACCTGGTTGGATTGAGGGCGATGACGCTGATAATGAGCGACTCCTGGTTGACAGAGAAGCCTAAAACAAAGAGCGGCTCATCCATATTCATGTTGCGCCGTGCAGAACGTCTGTTCCAGTCATCACATTCACCTGCAGAGCATTCAGGTTTGTTCGGCTTTCGTCTCCTACAAAAGGAGAAGACGCTGCAGACGTGGAGTCCTGTCAGGACGAGGTTCACGCGCGTAAACAGCTAAAAATACGCCGTGTTTGTACGAACAGTCGCTGACTGGAGCCGACGTTCCGCCCGTGGAACAGCTGGGGAGCAAACGGATCACGTGGCACATCTTAACTGGCTAATTATAATTATGAGGAACTCGTTAAAAATCACGTCGCCTGCTTTCTGCTGACTGAGTGAAACAACTGTAGGAGCTGTTTATCTGCTGGAGGCCCCAACAGTCTCCTGTCGAAGCCCAGGTTCGGTTCAGGAACATGGATTTAAAATCTGAATTACAATATGATCTTTCAGCACTTAGAAACAGAACCTTCAATAGCTTATTCAGATTAGACTCAGCAGATGGTTACTATGAAAATAAGTAATGAACCATAACCTGGAGTTTAAACACAGCTCATTTTTCCAGATTTGAAGGAATGGCTGTTAATGACAGAGTTTGTTGCCAAACTGGGTTCAGGAGCAGAGATTCACTGAGGGCTATTTTAAGAGAACTGTGGCTCTGCATCACATGGAGAAGAGGAGGATAATGGTTGTAAAGCACTTTAACAAAAACAGCTTTTTGCTATTTTATTGTGTCAAATTAGTGCCTGTTGAAATTGAAGCTGAGCCTCTGGAGAAGCGGAGTCCTGATGTTTCCCGGACCCGCGTGTCCGTCGGCCTCCTGGCCGACAGTAAAGCCCACGTGGCACCAACAGGCAGAAATAAAATCAATGAAGCCACCACAACACATTAATCAAAGCAGGTTTCTTGCTGCTCCCTTTATACCCTTGGTTTTACTCATTTAATTTATCCTCTACTCATGTTCTGCCTCTGACGTCCAAATAGGATTTGAAAACAACTGTGCAATCTGTTCAAACCTCTGAAAACTAAATATTGTCTTTCAATAATAACAATAATAATAATAATAACAATAATAATAATGACTTTTCATTGCTGCCCTTGTTTACATATTAAAGTCACGCCTTGTGCTGATTGGGCAGCACCATAGAACGGTGTCATAGGTCTGGTATCAGTCCTTTTCCTCAGACTGACTCATCTGCAGACACGATGCAAACAAGAACTAAATTAAGCACAGCTTCGAAGGCAGGCGGCTGAATATCATTGACACCGAGGTAGGTAGAAGTACATCCAACACGAGCAAGTGTTACCTGCCAGATCCATACTCAGCACCACCACCGCACAAAGGTGTGAGCCCCGTGCTCGTCCCTCCGCATGCGAGTGCTCCATGAGACGCAGCGGCGGTGAAACTTTCAGCCCCTGAAGGGATGTGAAGTTTCATTTGCACGTCGAACATGGAAATCAGCCAGATGGTCAGACAAGGTGTTCACATGGCAACGGCGATGCAGGATGTTCCAGTCTGCTCCGCCGCGCGTCGGGCTTCGGCTCGAGCCCGTTGCCTCTCGCAGCTCCCGCCTGGAGGCTGCGTCTTAGCTTTAATGCATGCGTACGGCGAAGAAGGCGTCGGTTGAGGTTGAGACAAAGGAAGCGTGGCGTTTGACCCACGTCAGCAACACACAAGCCTGAAGTATCAAAATGAGTAATAATGAGGTAAATAATGGGATCTTCTCTTATTGACCATCTTCGCGACTTGATTTGTGTTTTCACGATGATACGAGGGTTCAGAATCGCGTGGAAACACACAGATGAGCAACAGCTCAAATGGATTCTGATTTCTACAGGAGTCTTAGAAAATGGCCAAGATCCTTTCTCATTGATGTTGTTGTTGTCGGCATCGGGGGGAGTTTCGACTTGAAATGCATCTCTGGCATCAAGAGTTACCAAAATGTCATTAGCTCTAATTAGTTGTAACAGAACAAATTCTAATTCCAATCTATGATAGGTTATAAAGCCACTGGAGAGAAAGTCAATGCAATTACAGTGCGACTGTGATACAATCAAAACAAAGACAATGGCTCCAGGAAGGACAAAGCAGGGCTAATTATATCAGGCTTCTGATGGCGATAGGAAGACGCTCCATTCTGTCACCGTCCACCAACAGTTGGAGACGGCGATAAACAGGCGTGCTTTAATTGCTCTGCGCCGGGGTCACGGCGGCGGCGGCCGCTCGACGTGCGGCCCCGATTCTAAAGATGAGCGCGTGGCATCGCAGATGACATTTCTCCATGTATGATAATGAGCCGGGCTTCACGGGCAGCGCCGCGTGCGTTAGAATGCGCCGCCGCAACTATTTTCCACACGGACAATTTTCTCATATTGTTTGGAAGAGAAGAACCTCGGCGCTGCAAAATCCAAACAAAACGGCACAGTTGGCCTGTTGCGTGAGCACAGACAGCGCTGAGTCATTAGAGGAGCCAGCCTCCTCTGCACACGGAGCTCCACAGGGGGCTGCAGCGGGAACCCAGGTGTTCTTCTGCCTGGAACGAGAGCCCAGGAACTGTGGCTCACATCCTCCCTGCAGATCCACAACATCTAGAACAGCGTGCAGAGCTCCAGGTCTGAACACTGAACCAACAGAAGGCCTCCACTGCTGCTGAGCGAGACAACATTTACTGTACGCTGAGTTAAAGAAGCCACGCGAGCTAAATAGGTTAAAAGCACACGCACGCGCGTCGTCTGGTTTCATCAGGATTGCATCATTTCTCCACAAACACAAAAATAAGCGATCAACACAGTCTCCGAAGGTGCCACGATCGCGTAAGGCAAGAATTCCCACGTAGGAACTTGTGAACAAACCTCAACAGATGGCGAGAGAAGGAAATAATTAGTCCTGCTTCACTGACAGACCCACTGTAAAAGTATTACTCCACTTAAACCCAGAGTGACGCAGGTCCCAGAGTCCTGAAAGCGATCAAATCAACATTAGGCTGCTTATTGTACCAGTGGACCCACACTGAGGCTCCTTATGGGGATCCGTCTCTAGGGGGGGGGCGCTGCAGGAAAGCACTTGTTTCTGCCCATTGTTCTTCAACCCTGCCTTTAATTTCACATCGCTGGGGCAAGAGAGACACGTCTGTCCCTTTAAAAGATATCGCCCTCATGTAGAATGAATAATTCAGATGGAATAATTCTGCAGCGGTTCCTGTGAGGTGGGACCGGTGTCGTGCCTCCTGCAGCAGTAGGACAGCCAGGAAGCTCATACATAAAAGATGAAAGGTTTGATAGCCTCCATTGGATTCGGCAGCCGGGATTGTGCACTGTACACTTTAAAGCCGCCTGGCGCCTGTGAACTGCCCACAGCCTCTCGGGCCCGGCCGCACGGGTTTTCTGTAATATCTGTGCCACATCAGCCCGGCTCCGCGCTGCAGTCAAGGGGAGGAGGTATAAATAGCAACAACATGGATGCAGGGGAGAAGGAGACCTCACGAAACCTCCTCGCTTCTAGTCAGCTCGCTCCAAACCTCCAGGAACAATGCTCTAACAGTGAATCATTCTTTAACCAAATAAAGGTAATAATTAGAGCGTCACCAACAGCAGAGAGCACATTTCCATCTCGGAGCTGGTCTGTTTTTTGCCCTCACTGCAGCTTCATGCAGCTTCGCCTCCACCGCCGGAGCAACAACAGGCGGCCGTGTTCGAGTGAAGCCTGAAGCCTCGGCCGCACAAAAGCCTGACGTGATAACCTTTGACTGGAGCGCATCAAAGATGGGCACGTTCCGACTCGGACATGTCCGGCGCTGATCCGCTCAGAACAAAGGCAGCCTCTGGTGAGGTGGGGATGAACTGACCGCCGGCGTTAACCTTCCAGCGTCCTCACGCAGCCCACGGGAACCTGCAACACTTAAAACCAAAGCTGCCCATAATCTATAAAGGGACACATTTGACTTGAAGCAGAAAAAACAGCTTAACACCAGGAAACCTGCAACTTAAATAAACCGGTAACATCTGGCCAGTTAATCAAGGTTTTTGAGTTTATCTTTGAAAAACAAACTGCTAATTGAGAAACGGAGCTGAATAAAGAGTCTAATGTTGTGGATGGAGGCCAACACATGCTTCTACCTCTGGCTGCAGCTCTGTTCAGTCTGACGGCATCTGGTGAATGTGCTCATTCGTTACTTAGGTTTCCACGAGTTGTCTCCTGCTGAAATAATAGGATGAAGCCGATTGAAACAATTATCTGATCAAAAAGGCACCAAAAGCCGATCCGCTCCGAATCTGCTGAGGCGTCAGATCCGGATAAGAACGCGCTCCCCGATGGCTGTTAGATGACGGAGAGGAAAGCATCCACCATCACTGATAATTAGGAGCCCTTCTATTTAGTGCTTTCGAGGGATGCAATCAGCTGAAGGCGCCATGTCTTCAAATGAAAGCGTTTCTTTGTACACAATTAGAGGCTGTTCTGTAGATTACGGACTCTTCTGTAGGCATTGAACGCCTCACGCTGAAGACGTCAACGAACAGCTTCTGTTTCTGCTCAATAAATATCATCCGTCCTCTGCTGCCATCAACCTGATGGTTCACACTGCAGGACACGCTCCACCTGCTCCCAGTAGTTTTTTTCCCATGCTGAGGTTTCCCGCCGTCACCACATCGCCTTTTGACAACTGAAGGTAAGTGGTGGAGCGTTCTGCGTTTGCTTGCAGTTATATGTGGAGAGAGACTTATCAACCCTGCACAGAGAAAATTGCCTCTTACTCAAACACGACACAATTCTTGGATCCCATGAGTGAAGCATGTCTGTCTTCTGCTCCCTCCGATTACATTTTTTCAAACAACTGGTGCCAGATTTGTCAGTTTGTCTGTTACACTGCAGGTTAGACTCAATATTAAACACTGAAATATTGTAGCTGTGATCGAGATGCATGATATTGTAGGGTTCTTATTCTATTCCAGGGTTGGGAGATCAGAAAGTAGATGGACATGTTTAGTATTAAGACGTATTAAACATCAGAATCTTCATACGCTCAGAGTATTTGGACTTCGCTCCATGGAGACAGAATAAATGTGACTCTATTTGGCCGATGAAGCGTTTCCCACGTCCTTTAGTTGTCATCAGCCGTCGACTGTCTGTTCTCTGCCGGTTCTGCGGCGCTGGAGCTCTTTCAAGTCTGATTTCCAATTGTAAGCAAGTGCAGAAACGGAGTGATTTCGATTTTCCCGTTCATAACGCGCCCATTTTGCCGTCTAAATATATATTCCTCCTAAAGTGGGAGTCCTGCTGCCGCTGAATGAATGGACCTCGGCGATGACCTCCGCTTTATCCCACAGAAAGCGCCAATTTCGACTTTAGTTAATTTTGTGCATCTTCCAAATTACTGCTATTACCTTCAGTCGACGCGTCCCACAAATCAGCGCTTGGCTTTTGAAGGCATTTTGTGACCTGACCTGACCTCAGAGCAGCCGCCATCTGCTGACTCGGCTCATTGTTGGTGCCTGGACACGGTTCAGCCGTGTTTTCTGTACGGGTCGAACGCCAGGAGGCCGTTTTCCTGAAGAGATGAGCAAAAGCAGCGCTGCTACAACATCCCAGTGATTTGAGTCATTTACACATGCGTTGTCGATGCACTCAAGGCTTGATGGATTAAACAAACACGCTGTAATGTGTTACTCAATGAGCTTCTCGTGACTTCATCTTACATTGACAGCTACAAAGGACACCAATATATCAAATGCTGCATCAGAGCATCACTTTTACATTTCCTGAAATACCTCTGACAGCATGGAGCGGGTTTTTTCCAAGGTGTTGAAGTCAGAGCTTCTAGAACAAAAATGGCTCCTTGCTTTAAAGCATTGTTGGATTTGTGGATTTTTGACACACGCTGTTTATGTTTCTTCTTCTACCGCTGTTTTCTCTTGGATTGTTTTTTAAACATCACTTGTAACTGTCACAACCCTGACTCACATCAAACTCCACTGTAATTTACCGCACACATTTCCATTACACTTCACATGCTCACTTTAAGCACTTGCTCCCAACTGAAAACATGCAGTAAAATTAAGAATCACCCCAGAAATTGGAACGAAATGCTTCATTCTGGACGTTGAAGCCAAACTCCAGACAGACACTGAGGATAATTGGCCTAAAATGCTGAAGGCGCAGGAGGTTTGACCCGACACATGTAGTTAGCTGGGATTTTATCAAGAGCATCGGAAACAAGAGCTAAATTTACCTTAGCTAATATCAAATAATGACAACGAATAGAAATAATGAGTCTGTTGTAATAGATATTTTTAAAATGAAAAAATGAACAATATAATTGAGCTCATATAATATAAAGTGCAACGAAGCTTGTTCCATGAAATTGTAATGTCCACTACAAAACACGTTTTTGACCTTTGTTTGCTTCTTCACCACAAATGGAGCGAAGCTAAAAAGGTTCTGTGAAAGCACCGCACTCGGCCCAAAAATTGACCAGACGATAATTAAACCAGATCCAAAATCCAATGAACCCAAAGAGACTCAAGCGTAGAACTGAACACAAACACTGCAGAAGCACAAAGTGGAGCCAAGGGACACGTGGGCGCAAACACCAATCACTCATCACTCTTTTCCATTCAGGGAGGAGACGTTCTGATGGGAAGGCTCCGACCCAACAAACGGCCTGAAGCCCCGTCTGACGCGAGCGGATCGAATATAGTTTAATGCTGAGATCCTGAGGAGGCTGTGAGCGGTGTTTGTAGAAAGTCGGACAAAGAAAGTCACCTTTTCGATTCAGATACGAGTGCAGATCATGTTCTCAGGCAGCCGTTTATGATTCTAGGGAGGAATCGGATCGGCTTGAAGTGTGAGGTGTGCGGACCAGTCTGACGGCCCAGCGGAGAACACCAAGACCAATCAAAATCAATGCAGGGGCCGAGGGGGGTCCGAGTAATGAGGCTGATAATCTGGGTTCCAATGTAGGATGAGAAACTGGGTCAGGCCTCGACGCCACAAACTTTATTAAATGCGCCGCCGAAGATCCTGCGATGTAAAAACCTACCAGCTACAACAAACGTGCAAAAAGCAATTAGCTGGGCTTTGTTCCAACACATCCACGCGCAGTGGGGGATTATTAGCATTTCTCTTTTTTATCACAAGGTCGGATCACACATCCAGATAGGGACCTTTTAGTGGAGGCAGCATTCATGCCGCTCATTAAGTGCACTCATGCATTTTCCTGCTGAAACGTAGAAGACACACTTTAATCTATTTCCCGATGTAAACCATGTCTCTAGCTCACTGGCTAAGTGGGGACTGGAGGCACTGGTCCCAGTGTCCTCCCAGCGACGCTGCAGAGCCGTCGCTCTGTGAAACTCAAGGCAACATCGCCCCCTTTTTTCTAGCATTTTCAACAATATCCCTCCACACTTTATGCAATCAAACTGATGAAATATAATATTGAGTTTAGTGCACCACCTGATTGCACACACCTTATGCAAAACATCTTGAATAATCACTGACCCAATCAGCAGCAGCCAAACCAGCACGGCATCAACTAGACAGATAATCACCGGCTGCTTGTCGCTGTAATCTACTCTAGTTCAACTTCTTTTTGAAAGAACCTATGATTTGCTGCGACCACAGTTGTCGTGTGCAGCCATCTGGACCGTGAACGCAGCACGAGGGGCGGGAGGTGTTAAATAGGTCACAACACCAGCGTCCCTGCCAACGCTCACAGGTCCAGTTCCCCCAGTGGATTAGCCTCCCGCTCGCCACGCTATCTGGCTGCTGCACCCTGGATGCCCAGAACCGCTTTGAAGAGTGTGTGTGTGTGTGTGTGTGTGTGTGTGTGTTTGTAAAGTTAGGCTGAATGAATGTCCCTCAGCTCAAATGTTGGACAGCTCCACCACAGCAGAGCCAGTCAGCCCTGGCTTTACTCACCCAGGGTCAGAACCCCAGCAGTCCAGAACACACACACACACACACACACACACACACACACACACACACACACACACACACACACACACACACACACACACACACACACAAGCGCGCAGACACACACACACACACACACACACAAGCGCGCAGAGACACACACACACGCACAGACACACACACACATTTTGGATTCAAGTTACTATGTTTGTGCCAATATCTTTGAATTTGAATATTTATACAACATTTGAATATTTATACAACAAAAAGAGATACAGTTTTTTTTGTTTTTGTGCTGCAGGAATTTGGTTCTGATTAAACCTGTTTTTTTAAGAGACACCAAAGATGATCCACTCTGTGCGTTTAAAGGTCCAACTTCCTCTGTGCTCCACATCAAGCAGACTTTACTCTCTCTCTCTCTCTCTTCGAGACGGCACCGCTGTGCCGTATGAGGCTCCTCTACAAAGGCAGAGGAGCAACGGCCACAGCAGACTTATCTCCTGACACGCGTGACACATGTGCGTCTCCACGGGGTTAACGCAATGTCGGCAGCTCCTGCACTTATCTTCATTACAACGCGTGGCTTTGACAGATGTATGTGATTATGGGGCAGGGAGCCAATCCGGTGGCTGTGTGGCCTTCAGGGTCTGGACGATGTAACACCTCTGACATTATTAACCACTTGTTGGATCACACAACGAGGGTGCGTGTGATAGAAACCAGTAGGTGTGAGGCAGGAGTCCTACAGACACGCAGCTGAGCGCGTGCAGCACCTGCTGCTCGGGACCAAGTCCCAGCGCTCCGTCCGAGTCCAATGAAAGGTGTGTCTCCGTGTGGCAACTGTTAACGAAGAGCGTGCGTTCGAACGCGCACAGCCACGGGAGACCAGACAAAGACGCCCCTGAACTTGAGCGGCGACGCACGAGGACGCATCTGTGCGCGTGTGCTTTACCTCGGAACAGGAAGGCTTTGCTGCTGTTGTGGAGCCCCGCGACTTGGGTAATTCCATAGGTGGCATTTGCCAGGTCAAGTTCGTTGATGATGTCGATCTGGTATTCTGGATCTGATCCTAGAGCCGAAGCTGGTGGAGAGAAGCGGAGGTTATTGGATGCTTCAAAGTAAAACACTTTACAAACACACAGGATCGCCGCTCATGTGCATTGAAACGGGGAAAAAGTCACGCAGTTTTTTTTATTTCGCCGCGCAGAGAAAAGCATCACGCACATCACCTGTCTCCGCTGTGCGCACACTTTCAGACCTCATATCTTTCTGCTCAACTGGACCCTCGCCGTTTTCGGGTGAACTCGATTAAAAAAAGCAACGCGCTGGCGTCCGGAGACGCCAAGAAACCCACGTCACGCGTGCGCGCAGCGTGCGATGCGAAGGACGCGAAAAACGCCAGAATCGCGTCGCCTACAAACCAAAGCCCTCAAAGACCACGGGGGTCCGCTCACTCACCTGGTTTGGTAAAAAGGAAAAGGTATAACAAAGCCACGTAAATATCCATTTGTGTTGGAGTTGCGCCGCACAGAGTCCTCAGCCGTGCGCCCCGCTGCGTTCCACGCTACCCACTCTGGTCCGTCTGGCGCTGTGCGCTGCTGTCACCCAGCCTGGACGAGGCGGAACGGTCCACGGCGCGGGCGCGGGGGGTTCCTCGCTCCGCAGCGGATCATTTCACGGCGCCTGGACGCGCGCCTTCAGCCCCTGCGGCGCAAAATGCCGCCAGACGGTCGCGTTTATTCCGGAAAGCGACTCCAGCGCGCGACGGGCGAGAAGCCGAAGGGGAACGTCTCCCAACAACGTGCGCGGCACCCCCGTCACAACGCAGGCGCTCCAGCGTTGGAGGTGAGAAAGGGGCTTTTCAAAGAAAAGTCGGCGAGTGGAGGATGCAGGAATTCTCTGAAACAGAGAGGAAGGATGCTCACTTAGAGCAGAGGAGGTTCAAAGACACCACCGCTTTCATCACAATGCCTTTTGTTCAGCGTGTCAACGCACTACGGCGTAATTTCTATAAATGCACACACGTGATCAAGAACCTCTTGCCTCCAATCTCCCGCCTCCTAAATTGACTTCTCTCCGTCTTGCCTCGGAGCATCCCTAGGATTTATAGCAAGGCAGCGCCACTCATCTGTCCTCGGGGGCGCGTCCTTATTGAGGCGCATTAATCACGCCCGCCTCTAATTTGTGTACATTGTCAGGTTGTACGGTTTAGTGGAGGAAGGCGCAGCGGCCTCAGCGCAGGCGTTAAAGCTCCGGCTCACGCTGTCCTCTCATTCCACCGCTTTAAACGTGACTGTCAAGCACAGATCCAGAATCAGCACAGAACCTGCTGGAACGATGAGTGGGTCTAGTCTCCAGCAGTCCCTCCATTTGAGCCAAACGTCTTCAGGGATGTTTGGGAACACCTGGTTCTGGACCTCATCTACAGGTGCAGTACAGGTGCTAATCATTGTCCAGTCGATGCGACCCATCTCCATTTTCCACCTTTGGGTTCTGTTACATTGTTTTGCTGAAAGGGTTTATTGTGAGTATTTGTCTGAGAAGAGTCTCAACATGCACAATTATTCTTTCGGAGTCAAAGGCAGAAGTAACAAAATGTTAGACTTTTTTTCTCTCCACACAATAACAATGTGCTGTGAGAACTGCTATTGTCACAATCACTCCTCTCTCTTCACAGCAGAGCTGAAGCAGCCCTGACAAAAACACAGCCTGCTTGTGTAAAATATATATACACACATATCAGATGTGGCTCATTTGAATCTTCATTTTTCTCCGTGTTTATATTTGAACTCGTTTCCGATCTTCCGTTAGACCAAAGCAGCGTGTTTCTGTCCACGTTCAGGCGGCAGCTGTCTGCGCTCAGATCAGCGTTTGACTCCTGAGCCCAGAAGAACTGAGGGTCGTCCAGATAAAAGCCCTCGTGTTCTTCCGCATCTTTCCTGTGGAGTGTCTAACGTAATTTAGTGGAGTGGAGCCGTGATAACCCCACCTCCAATGAGGCCAGAGAGGCCTGCAGCTCTTTGGGCAATTTCTTAGCATCTGTTTTTTACTTCCTGGATGAGCTGCACTTCTGGGATCTATTGCTCCAAGTCTTCGCCAGACAGAACGTGGATTTGTGGAGTTTCTCTGTTGTTTGGGAGACGTGAAGAGTCACTCAGGCCTAGTTACACCAAAACGCAATTATCGTTAAAGACCTGCATTTAGAGTTCGTTCAGGTCTCCTCAGTTTCAGGATTTGCTTTTATCTCAAAAGCTGAGATAAGATTCACACGTCGAAGGAAGAGGCTGAATGTTTTTACGCAGCACTGACAGAATCCTTTCCTCTGATTTCCTGGATCGGCCAGTTGTGGCACAGAAGTGACTCCCAGCAGATGCATGTGGATTTTAGTGTCTTATTATTGAGGAAAGAAATCATCGTTTGTGAACACGTCCAATATAGGGTAACTATTATCTCTATCTGTACATTTATAAAAATATCTTAGCATTTGTTTCCACTGAGGCAAACGTAGGACACGGGGTATTTTCTCTTACACATACAGAGTAAATGAAGCCCGTCATAGGTTGATAGATAATAGGGAGATAAATGGCAGCTCGTTTCATACTGACCCTCGGGGCAGCTACTACTGGCTCAGCTGGTGAATGCACAGCCTCGTTCAGCTTATTCCTCGCACCAACTCTCCTGCATCGGCGCTGATGAATGGGCTCCGAACACAAGAGTCCCTCAGATAAATAGTACGAGTCACGAGGCCCGGTCATTCACACGCAGACTAATGCACCCCCGCTAAAACTGCACGTTTGTTGACAAATACGAAACGGAAGCGGAGCGAGAAGAGACAGTGAAATCAGGCGTGAGAGGCGGAAAGTGATTGGAAATGGCAGCCGCGTGGACTTCAACAGGATTAGCTCTATAATTTAGCCCCATTCTCCAGATTGCGGTCCAGCTGCTTGTCAGCACGTGCCCGCCATCATCCTGTCGTCGCACGGTGAGGTCACTTATTACCACGGAACCAGCGAGCGGGCGCCCGGTGAGCACGAGCACGAGGAAGCGCGTCCGCCGCGCGTGAGGGAAACGCGGGTCGAAGGTTATCGGCGCTCGGAGCAGAACAGCGGTTCTATCAGCAGCGCGAGCGGCGACGCGGCGCTTAGTCAGCGATAAGATACGAGTAGGTGACAGTCAGCGGCGCTTTTACTTTACATGATGGATCTGTGGTTCACGGGCAGCGCGGCCTGGTTGCCAGGTCAGAAAGGAAACAGCGTTTTATCACCTGTTTGACGTGAGCGTCAAACGATCAGGACACAGATGATGGCGAATACGCAGAAATCCTCACATGGTTCACAGGTCAGAAACAGAGGAATCCTTAACATTTAAGGAAAGCGCTGACTGGAGTTGGCCGCATATTTTCTGTGTGCGTGTAAGTTATAAACGCAATTATATAAACACAGCGGTTCCTGACTAATGCACATTGTCTGGGAGGTACTTCCATCTAGGTGTACTGGACCACTGGGAAAAACAAAGGGCAGTACTGTAGTACTAGTACTAGTACTGGTACTGCAGTACTAGTACTGCAGTAGCTTGCAAAATGAACACACACACATTACTGTCATCATATTGTTAATCAAGACATTGTAAATGATTAATAAGCAAGTTTGACTCCTATTTATTTTTGTTTGTTTTTAATTTGTTAATTATTTAGTAAAAATTAGCAGCACATTATCTACTGGTTGTAATTAAACTCTGCAAAAATCAGTAATTAATCCGGAGTCTCACTCTAGGTGTCGCACACCTCTGTCATGAGACGGGTTTATGGTGACACCTCGGTGCGTCATTCACAAACTGTAATTAGGAAGCTGGCTTTCATTTCCTGAGCGAGAACTTTAATGACTCTGGTTCTGTGCAGTTTGTATTGACGCATGCAGCTCACACTGATCAGAATGCTTATTTGTCCCGTGCTCCAGCGTGAGGCCGCCGGCCGTCGTCCAAACACGCAGTTGTCTTGCATACCGTAACCCAGGCAACGTTAGAGAGATGCTTAGTCTCACAGCGCAGCCCTGAGCTTGTGCGCTAGTTGTTAGATGAGGATCTGACGCTCGTTCACTATAGCGCACAATCTGCATGTGGCGTCATGAGAAGCCTCTAAACTAACTTCAACTAATTTATCTAATGCCTGATTAAACGGCTGATGAGATGGACCCATTTCTGCACTCACCGTCTGAGTTACGTCTAAACCGGCGGGCAGCGCCAACCTGGCAACCTGGCACCGACCTCGACCTCGTCAGACGCTGTTGGAGTCACGTTGACTGTGACGTACCGGATCTGTTCCCAAAAGGTACATGCAAAAAAAAGTAAAAGTTGGAAATACATCGCTAAATAAATCCCAGATGAAGTGGGGGATTCTGTATGAAACTGGGCTACAACCTTATCAATCGCTGCAATTTTCAAAAGAGTTCCCTTGATTTTCGAACAGTGGAGGAAACGGAGACGCTTTTCTTTCCCGCCAACCTGCTGCGAGCGGAATGAGGCGCGAGCGCGCGCCGCCGCGGCCGATCGGCGCATTGTTCGCGGGACCTGCAGGCGGGAGGCAATTACCGGGTCACGGTGACAACCCTCACCCCTGGACGTGATGGCAGACATTGTCCCCGCAAGTTTGGCGGTTTGATCCCTTTGACAAATATAGCAGCGTGACCCACTTTCTGCCTCAGCTTTCTTCAGGCGGAGGTAAACACGAGGAAACAGCAGTGTGACTGGAATGACAACGTACTGCTGTATCACCGACGCCGGAGCTCTCACGCTGCAGACAGACGCTGTCGAACATTAAAACATACATTTAAATCAGTTTAGGCTGAGAGGAACATTACGTCCGTGGTTTTAAAGCGAGCACCAGCGTACGGTTGATAATGTGCGAGAGTTTTACACATCTAGAAAGCAAGTTTCAAAACTCCCCTCCAGACGAGACGGCAGAAAATTAACCCTAAATGATAAAACGATGTTTTTATGAAACCACTCAGTTTTCAAGTTTTGGAAAATTACCCCACTTTGGCTTTTATTTTGACAGGTTGGATGTTTTTTGTGCTGTCCAAAATGATTACAGCTCTCACTTTATTGGTTCATCCTTGAAATGGTGTTTTGAATTCCTATCTTTATGATTAGCACGTTTTTTTTTATCTAATCAATGCTCTCAATTAAATCAAGACACTATTGTCCAAATTGGAAATGTTTCAGGCCAGGATTGAGTTGATTGTAGCAGATTTTCTCCTTTTCATTGGCAGTTGTTCTGCATGAAACTAATTCTCTCCTCTACTGGTTTTAAAAGAACCATAAAAATATTATCTGCTGTAGTGAGTTATTATGTTTGTACGATGCTGACTTTCAGGTTGGCACCGATAACGCTTCACTTTTCACATTTAAAGCAGGTAAACCGTCATGTCAGTCAGTAAATACACCAGGCATACGTCTGGTTGTTACTGAGGCTGACTTTAAGTGTGAAGGACTACAGCTCAACATAGAAATGGTAAATTCAATCCTAATAAACCATCAACAGCGTCACATTTCTAAATTTGCCAATTTATTCAGCTGCGAATAATGAAAAGTGGAATGTGAGGACTCGTCTTCACACATTACAGCTATGAAGACGATGTAGTGTGGACTGTTCGCTGTGTGCTGAGCGGTGTCGCTGGCATCATGGCCCATTGAATCACCTCATTATGCTGGTCCCATATTATGCAAAGCATTGTTCTAAGCTGAGAAATATCCTTTATGTGACATGTTCATGGGAAACATTAAATACAGACTTGATGTCACAATGCAGAAAATGCTGAATATTTATAAGACTACAAGATGCAATTTTAAGCAGCGAATCTCTAATTATTAACCATTGATAAAAGCATGGCTATTATCCCTGATTGAGCTTTGCTGGTTCTCCTAGTCACAATTATTAGGTGCTAACGAAGAAGCACCTTACAGTAAATACAGGGAGCAGACACTTCATTTCCACGGACTCAAATTAACTACTCGAAGGCAGCGAGGTGCCGTGTGCTAAAATAATGCTCATCAGATGGTGTGAACCCCGCTGAGGGTCACATGGATCCCTCCAGCTCCAAATTAGAGAGTTCACACTTCGCAGAGGCTGCTGAGGTTGGAGAGAATAAGAAATACATACAGATAATAAGACCTTTGTGTGTTTTGCTCCTTCTACGGAGCAGTGAAGGGATGGACGTGCTTTAACATAATTACACAAGGGCTGTGGAGAACCACAGTACAGTATGTACCCACGGCTGCAATGAGCTCTTATTTTTAGTTTAGTTTAGTTGAGCTGTTTATATTCTAAGCCACATTTATAGTTTACAATTAGTCTTAGTGCGTAGAACTCAAGGGAGGCCGTTCCCCAAAGGTTCCATATAATGTACCATGCTCCATGGTCACTGTAGCCGTTACATGTGAGGAAATTATGGGCTGTGACTTAACGAAACACGGTTGTTTTTACTGTTTACTGCTTGAAGGAAACAACTTTACTGCATGAATAATACACGTTTTAATGAGGGTTCAAGCATTGCCTAAACCTGCAACTGTTAAAAACAGAAGTTCTAGAAATGATGTGTGAAGTGAGTTTTGGCAAATAGATTGAACTGTTTCCATCAAATCCTGGACAAACAACTGACTTCTTGATAGAATCACATATTGTGAATTTGGTAATTGCTGACTGAAAACAACCAGTTACTGTTTTTTTTGTTCGTTACTTTGATGATCTTCATCTACTGTATGATATATACTGTATGATGAGCAGTGGGGCACTTTAATTCATTTGTGCTTCACCTTTGGTGGTTGAAATGTAACAAACCCACCATTCATTCAGTCCTGCACCCATCAGCAGAAAACCAGCAGAAAAGAGTTGATCCACGTCACTGTACCTCCATGGAAACACCCCTGACCAGCGGTCCCTCAGACGGAAAAATAGAAGAATCCTCCACAGTTCACGGCCACGTGGGGAACAGAACTGAATGGACGGATGAACCAAATGCTCAGGGCTCCGTCGCCTTCGTCTAGACTTTCACCACAGAATGGCTTTAAGTCTGTCGCCTACTGTACGCAGCCACTGACGTCTTTTTAAAGAGGCCTCCTTCAGATCTGGGAGTTTTGCCACACGCTCTGCTGACACATGGCTTTTTCCTCCCAGTCTTGCTTCTGGCAGCGCGAGCGCCTCGACTACTAATGTGCACATAAATGACAATGGCAGGTTTTCTGAATCCTGCACATGAGATCAGCATCTGTGCTTCAGCTGTGAAGACGACGCGGCTCTGCTTCAATCCTCCGCAAGGTTTGTGCCTCTTAGTTCAACTTGCAGCTTAACAGTAAAAAGCAAATTGCACTTGACACCGAAACATAAAGAAAATGCAGCTACTCCAGGACTAGTGCTACGCGCTCTTACTCTGAAAGGATGAAAACGGGCGCTTGCATAACCAGCCAGTCGCAGAAAGGTCTGTTAAAGCGAGAGATTAATGGATGAGTCAGGTAGAGAGGCCCAAAGGCCAGAGAGCTGCCGACCTCGCGATGGAGTTGGGCCACGCTTGATATACTGCACTGAGATTCATCGCTTCTTTCAAACTTCATCTACAGTCGCATGAAAAGCCTCTCATTTAACGCAAAAAGGCCACGAGCAATTCAGTGGCAGCGTTTGAGTTCAGGCCGCACCAAAGAACACGCGACGGCGAACAGGAGCTGAGCCAACACAACAATGGGTCCCAGACATCAGGTCTGAAGAGCTGCTGGCAGTTTTGCACTTTGACTCAAAGGCAGCGCTAATTAAACAGAGGCAGCGTGAAAACAGGTGAGTCACGACGGACTGGCAGGAATCGTTCCTCTCCTTCCCTTCCATCCTTCCATCCTTCCATCCTTCCATCCTTCGAGCTGAGGGAGGCTGATCCTTCCTGAAATCAGTGAGCTCTCGGTGGCACGTTGTGTGTGACGCGAGCGTGAGGAACGAATTCGGTCCATGACACGGTCGGCGTTTCACCGCATTTGGAAGACGCTTAATAGATTTATACTCACTCGCTGCATCCTATAATTGAACAAACCTACAAGAAGTTATGAAACTTCAAACACTGTTGCTGTCGAAGGAATGAGTGACAGGACATTTTAACACCTCATCTCTGGTGGTTTGTGTTACTTTTTCCTTTCTTTTGCACATATTGTGCGCCCGCTGCCACTCGCACCGACTGGATCGATGCCCAGACGTCTTCTTCAGGTTTTAAAGCGCAGCGCACCCGGTTCAGTGCGGCTGCAGTGATGTGACACCAGGCAGCGCTTCCTCAACATGTGCTGCTGCTTATCGATTACTCAGCCGCTAATGCGCTGGCGATTCACACTCTTGTTCGCTCCCTGGAGACCGAAGCGGGTCGCGGCCCGATACCATGGAATCTGACGCTGCTACTGACGGTTTCCCCTGTACGTGTGCTCAAATAAAGCAGCGGAGGCCGGACAGCGTCGCTGGTCATTAAACATGTTGAGAAGCTGTTTTCTGTGGCTCCAGGCTCGATCACTCGCCACCGTTACTGCAGCTGAATAACAGCTCATTCATTTGGAGGCGCTCTGACATTTTACCTAATCTGCACCCTGACAGCTTTTAATGAATATGGACTGTACACTTACGCTGACGATTCAATTCTTACCCGTCGCTCCTCAGACAAATTAGAACTCGGACCTCCGGAGCAAGTTGGCTTTTAGGAAGTCCGTCGCTGACGACGAGGGGTCGCTCTCGACGAGGGGTCGGAGGAGGCAGCGAGGGAGCGAGGAAAGGAGGCGAGGTGATGAAGCAAAGAAACAACGTGGAACAAACCAGAACACAGCGCTGGTGCCAGAACAACAGCTGGAAGCATGTGGTTTCTGCAGGGGGAACGTGGGCAGAGGAAAAGGCCAGGAGCTCCTGGGGGGATGAAGCTGGGGAACAGGGACGGTGCAGCACAGCAGTGGAGCTGTTTTAGCATTTTTCTGAAAACCCCAAATTGAAGGAACTGACGTGTTGCGTAAAGCATTGAATTGATCCTTCTCCTTGTATTGGATTCTACCTTAAGGAACACACAGCCTGTACTTTGCTGCTCTTTCTGCTCTGTTGACCGTACGACACGGATGCCCCACATTTTACCACTAATCCTAATGACAGGCTGCCAGTCGTGATTTTCTCTCTCGCTCTCCTTCGGAACGTTGTCTCTCCAGATCGTGGAGTAAGAAGCGAATACAAGGAATCCAGTGTTTAGTTCCTACTCTAAAAAAAAATGTATTGAATCATCGCTTTAGATCCTGAAAATTCTTAAAATGAGCATCAGAGTCCTATCTCCTCAACAAATCCTCTGTCAACATTCATCCCAGAGTCCTGTGTGTTCGGCCACAGACAGCCTGCATTTTGAATATACTAACTTAGCATCACATAAAAGTACTGGAGTGTTTACATCTGTGACAACAGCGTAATTGCAGCTTCCCTTTGTGCATCTTGCCTCCTAGTTATGATTTTTCCTGGGGCCTCAAAAGCCCGGTTTGCACTGGTAAACCGTCTAAACACTGTCAAACAATCTACATTGTGAAATCTTGTCAATATTTTATTGTATTTCTTGCCCCGGCGCCGTTTCCTCTGCTCAGCTCATTTTACAGCCACCTTTGAAGTCTGCTGGGGCTTTTCATGTTTCATGTCCAACAAATGCAGTAACTGATGGAAAACGAGCCTGGGAAACACAACTAAATGCTGTCTGTGATCACCTGCAGGGGTCACGAAGTCAGAGCTCTCTGGATGTGAACAACTCGTCACAGCTCAAGCCTCAGCGAATGTCCCAACATTTAACGCTGCTTTCATTGTTAATTACCTCTTTTTTAAAATGAGGGCTGTATAGCAGCATCACTGGGTTTGGCGCGAGGAGCGACTATTAACATACTGTTCAAAGATCAGCTTCTATTTTAATTAACCCACACAAAGTTTAATATTTGTAACAAGCCATTATTTTTTTCAGCCAGAACAATTTTTCAAATTTAAATCAAAGTGCAAAACAAACAGAAAATAATTTTAGTTTAATTGGATTAGTTGAACTATTCCCAAAGCATCCGTGTGACAAGTGTGAAAATAAGAGAGAGATTGACAGAAAATGGGAAATAAATGAGGTTTGGTGCAGGCACTGAGTGGCTGCCGCGTGTTTAGATGCCGTTTGTGGAGCTAAACTAGGCCATCTGTGGAGCCGCCATCAATTGTGCCCGGCACAGCCTCATTTTAGAGTCTGACTGTAGTGTCCCTGGAGGTCTGAGGCAAACACCCAGCCAGCGTCTACAGAGGGGAGACCCGGACGGATCTGTCCTTGACCTGGAAAAACCAGAGGCCCGTCAGGGTGAGCGTTCACGTGCTCTGTTCATCTGCTCATTTTCATAAGGTCTGCTTTAATCTGTTTCTGTGGGAGCAGCAGCGAACAACTGCTGTCCGTTCTGTAACGGAGGTGGAGGTGGAGCTGCTGCAGGAGCTGAAACATGAGGTGGAGCTGCCGCAGGAGCTGAAACATGAGGTGGAGCTGCTGCAGGAAACATGAGGTGGAGCTGCTGCAAGAGCTGAAACATGAGGTGGAGCTGCTGCAGGAGCTGAAACATGAGGTGGAGCTGCTGCAGGAAACATGAGGTGGAGCTGCTGCAGGAGCTGAAACATGAGGTGGAGCTGCTGCAGGAAACATGAGGTGGAGCTGCTGCAGGAGCTGAAACATGAGGTGGAGCTGCTGCAAGAGCTAAAACATGAGGTGGAGCTGCTGCAGGAGCTGAAACATGAGGTGGAGCTGCTGCAGGAAACATGAGGTGGAGCTGCTACAGGAAACATGAGGTGGAGCTGCTGCAGGAAACATGAGGTGGAGCTGCTACAGGAAACATGAGGTGGAACTGCTGCAGGAAACATGAGGTGGAGCTGCTGCAAGAGCTAAAACATGAGGTGGAGCTGCTGCAGGAGCTGAAACATGAGGTGGAGCTGCTGCAGGAAACATGAGGTGGAGCTGCTGCAGGAGCTGAAACATGAGGTGGAGCTGCTGCAGGAAACATGAGGTGGAGCTGCTGCAGGAAACATGAGGTGGAGCTGCTGCAGGAGCTGAAACATGAGGTGGAGCTGCTGCAAGAGCTAAAACATGAGGTGGAGCTGCTGCAGGAGCTGAAACATGAGGTGGAGCTGCTGCAGGAAACATGAGGTGGAGCTGCTACAGGAAACATGAGGTGGAGCTGCTGCAGGAAACATGAGGTGGAGCTGCTACAGGAACATGAGTGGAACTGCTGCAGGAAACATGAGGTGGAGCTGCTGCAAGAGCTAAAACATGAGGTGGAGCTGCTGCAGGAGCTGAAACATGAGGTGGAGCTGCTGCAGGAAACATGAGGTGGAGCTGCTGCAGGAGCTGAAACATGAGGTGGAGCTGCTGCAGGAAACATGAGGTGGAGCTGCTGCAGGAAACATGAGGTGGAACTGCTGCAGGAAACATGAGGTGGAGCTGCTGCAAGAGCTAAAACATGAGGTGGAGCTGCTGCAAGAGCTAAAACATGAGGTGGAGCTGCTGCAGGAGCTGAAACATGAGGTGGAGCTGCTGCAGGAAACATGAGGTGGAGCTGCTGCAGGAAACATGAGGTGGAGCTGCTGCAGGAGCTGAAACATGAGGTGGAGCTGCTGCAGGAAACATGAGGTGGAGCTGCTGCAAGAGCTAAAACATGAGGTGGAGCTGCTGCAGGAAACATGAGGTGGAGCTGCTGCAGGAAACATGAGGTGGAGCTGCTGCAGGAAACATGAGGTGGAGCTGCTGCAGGAGCTGAAACATGAGGTGGAGCTGCTGCAGGAAACATGAGGTGGAGCTGCTGCAGGAAACATGAGGTGGAGCTGCTGCAGGAAACATGAGGTGGAGCTGCTGCAAAAGCTAAAACATGAGGTGGAGCTGCTGCAGGAAACATGAGGTGGAGCTGCTGCAGGAAACATGAGGTGGAGCTGCTGCAGGAGCTGAAACATGAGGTGGAGCTGCTGCAGGAAACATGAGGTGGAGCTGCTGCAGGAAACATGAGGTGGAGCTGCTACAGGAAACATGAGGTGGAGCTGCTGCAGGAAACATGAGGTGGAGCTGCTACAGGAAACATGAGGTGGAACTGCTGCAGGAAACATGAGGTGGAGCTGCTGCAAGAGCTAAAACATGAGGTGGAGCTGCTGCAGGAGCTGAAACATGAGGTGGAGCTGCTGCAGGAAACATGAGGTGGAGCTGCTGCAGGAGCTGAAACATGAGGTGGAGCTGCTGCAGGAAACATGAGGTGGAGCTGCTGCAGGAAACATGAGGTGGAGCTGCTGCAGGAGCTGAAACATGAGGTGGAGCTGCTGCAAGAGCTAAAACATGAGGTGGAGCTGCTGCAGGAGCTGAAACATGAGGTGGAGCTGCTGCAGGAAACATGAGGTGGAGCTGCTACAGGAAACATGAGGTGGAGCTGCTGCAGGAAACATGAGGTGGAGCTGCTACAGGAAACATGAGGTGGAACTGCTGCAGGAAACATGAGGTGGAGCTGCTGCAAGAGCTGAAACATGAGGTGGAGCTGCTGCAGGAAACATGAGGTGGAGCTGCTGCAGGAAACATGAGGTGGAGCTGCTGCAGGAGCTGAAACATGAGGTGGAGCTGCTGCAAGAGCTAAAACATGAGGTGGAGCTGCTGCAGGAAACATGAGGTGGAGCTGCTGCAGGAGCTGAAACATGAGGTGGAGCTGCTGCAGGAAACATGAGGTGGAGCTGCTGCAGGAAACATGAGGTGGAACTGCTGCAGGAAACATGAGGTGGAGCTGCTGCAAGAGCTAAAACATGAGGTGGAGCTGCTGCAAGAGCTAAAACATGAGGTGGAGCTGCTGCAGGAGCTGAAACATGAGGTGGAGCTGCTGCAGGAAACATGAGGTGGAGCTGCTGCAGGAAACATGAGGTGGAGCTGCTGCAGGAGCTGAAACATGAGGTGGAGCTGCTGCAGGAAACATGAGGTGGAGCTGCTGCAAGAGCTAAAACATGAGGTGGAGCTGCTGCAGGAAACATGAGGTGGAGCTGCTGCAGGAAACATGAGGTGGAGCTGCTGCAGGAAACATGAGGTGGAGCTGCTGCAGGAAACATGAGGTGGAGCTGCTGCAGGAAACATGAGGTGGAGCTGCTGCAGGAAACATGAGGTGGAGCTGCTGCAAAAGCTAAAACATGAGGTGGAGCTGCTGCAGGAAACATGAGGTGGAGCTGCTGCAGGAAACATGAGGTGGAGCTGCTGCAGGAGCTGAAACATGAGGTGGAGCTGCTGCAGGAAACATGAGGTGGAGCTGCTGCAGGAGCTGAAACATGAGGTGGAGCTGCTGCAGGAAACATGAGGTGGAGCTGCTGCAGGAGCTGAAACATGAGGTGGAGCTGCTGCAGGAAACATGAGGTGGAGCTGCTGCAGGAAACATGAGGTGGAGCTGCTGCAGGAAACATGAGGTGGAGCTGCTGCAGGAAACATGAGGTGGAGCTGCTGCAGGACCGCCTGCTCACAGACGCGGGAGAAGCATCGACGATGCAGTTAACAGCATCACCTCGCGTCATGTGGACGAACCCGAGTCCCATCGATTTCAGCTCAACAGCGGGAGACGACCCACACGTCTGTTGATGGTTTTATTATCAAAGGGCTCCATTCATTTTTAACACATGCAACTGAAACCGTCAGAATCAATCGCTCACAATGGATCAAACACGTGAGCGCAGGTTCACGGCTCCGTCCGACCCCTGATGCGCGTCCTGTCACGGGACCGGGCGCTTCCACCGCTGCCTCGTGAAGCAGCAGGAACGCACGCGGGTCCGTTTCCTCCCAACAACAAAGAGGCCGAGAGTTTTCTCAAGATAAGTTGAGTCGTGACTCCGCCTCGAGTAGCTGCCGCTCGCGCTCCTGGAGACAATCCAATAGCGAAATTGTGTGGAAGGCACTTTGCAAATTACATTGATCTTTCCCCGGACCTGCCTCCCACCTGCCGCCCATCCTAATGCCTGGCTCGCTGTGCGGCGGCCAGCGCTGGGATCCGTAATGACAGCCTGCACCGACAGTACTCAGACACAAGGACGTCTGGCCGAGCATACAAAGCACCGCTCCACAAGTATGTTTAGGAATGCTCCTGGAGCGGAGAGTGAAGATGGTTTGATCTTATCTCAGTGCAGCCATCAAAGGGAGCTGAGAATAGGTTTAGTGGATGAATGGGGATCAGTTCAGCTACAGCTTTCAACAAAATTCAGTCTGATGGTCCCTTGTGATTGGAAAATTAAAACAGATGTTGCTCAGGATTCTTAACTGACCTACAATGTTTCCAGTCATGCAGTAAGATGTTTGACGCTCTGTCTGACAGCCTTGATCAGCTCCAGTCGATTACACAGGGAGCTTTTAAAATATCTACGTC
The DNA here is from genome assembly GCF_900634795.4 of Betta splendens. Lineage (NCBI taxonomy): Eukaryota > Metazoa > Chordata > Actinopteri > Anabantiformes > Osphronemidae > Betta > Betta splendens. The sequence continues at coordinate 3,033,569 of NC_040883.2, read as the reverse complement.
ATACTGTATGATGGAATGTATTTACAGTGGAGCGCAAGAGGCCAAGACGCAGACTTCAATCCACTCAATTTAGTGATTATTCTGTCCAGAGCCCATGCACCTCCTCAGCATCTAGTGTCATGGAACCTGAACAAGACTGATGATTCCACAGCTGACCACTTATGACTGTTGTCATGACAACAGTCATAAGTGTCAAACGGTAGTTTGTATGTTACAGCAACGACGGCGTTCAGACCGAAGAGTCAATTCCAGACGAACCGGTGATGGTGAAGTCATGTTAACTGTGAAGCTGCCAACCACGTTGTGTTCATGCTAAAAATACCCTGTGGGCGCCCCGCCACAATAAAAGCACGCTGTGCACCTGCAGGAGCTGCAAACAAAAGTTTGTCGGCACCGAACAACGGCTTCACGCGTCGAGCGTCAAAAAGCACTTTAATGCCGCTTTAATGATGATGAACTGTCAGCACTCGCACGGTCTATAAATACTCAACACACACGAACCAGCGTCTCCAAGTTGTGATGATCAGGCAATAAAAGATATTATTCCACCCATCTGATGTAAATATTGTTTCACCATACACTGTTCCCGCTCACATAACAGACATTGAGCTGTTGTTTTCCTACACAATAAAACTTCATCCAATTTAGCACATGGTCTTGTTATTTATTGGCTGCTGGAGCTGCATGTGGGCTGAACCACACCGGCCCCGGCCTCCTCAGGCTCCAGAGGAAACCAGTGCAGCATCGCTGACTGGAACCAGCTATGAGACTCCACATCAAACCTCCATTTCTTCCAGCTTTGCCCGAAGCCACAATCGCAGCGCGCTCCGTTGCCTGAGCCGCTGCACATGTAACACGATCATCAACGCTACCCGTCTATTCTCTCTGGCACCCGTCACCTGCAATAACACCAGTCCATCGCAGCGACGAGGCACAGGATTTGGGGAGAAATGGAGGCGATGAGGAGGGGAAGCCTTGGTAAAATCAATTACCATCATAACAATGTGCCAGACAGTGATAAATACTGTAGGTGGGGCACAGAGTGGACAGCTGCCCGGTGGATCTGATGCTGTGTGATTACAGATGGCATTTCCACACCAGCACTGTCCACCGGCCTGTGTGTGTGTGTGTGTGTGTGTGTGTGTGTGTGTGTATGTGTGTGTGTGTGTGTGTGTGTGTGTGTGTGTGTGCGTGTGTGTGTGTGCGTGCGTGCGTGCGTGTGTGCGTGTGTGTGTGTGTGTGTGTGTGTGTGTGTGTGTGTGTGTGTGTGTGTGTGTGTGTGTGTGTGTGTGTGTGTGTGTGTGTGTGTGTGTGTGTGTGTGTGCGTGCGTGTGTGTGTGCGTGTGTGTGTGTGCGGACCAGAAGCGACACCTACAGCTGACGCTAACGTGCAGGTTTTTCCAGAAGAAAGACAGAAAGCCTCACCCTCCTCCGCTGCAACATCAGTATTCAGGCTTCATATTAATCAACACTAATGCATTTCCCTCCTAATGAGATGAGTTTATCGAGTCCTAAAGCAATCTTTGCACTAATAAGCTGTTTACAAGCAAATCAATTATGGAAGAAAGGGACATGCATAGTCAATGTGCAAAGACACCATCAAATCAGGGCACAGCAAAAATATTTAAATAATTACTGGACTTTTTCCCAAGGACATAATTGTTGCCATAATTAACTCAGTCAAGCTAAATCAGCGTAAGGTTAAAGGTTTTATAATAAGAAATAAAAAGTTTAATTCTTATTTGAAATACTGAATTATTCTCTTCAGAGGAAAGTGTGCATTAATAAAGAGCAGAGCATCAAGTGGAGGATAAATTAATTACCTTCAGTTCAGCTCCAGCTCCTGCTCTGCTGCTCAGAACTTTTCCTCCATGATAGGGAAATTAAATTAAATGAAGTTTCCTAAGTATTCTGCAAACTTTTCCTGCAGGGGCTGTTACAGACCAGACTCCCACTGTCCACGGCGCGGGTCATTATGTTTAACTGTGATGCACATCAAGCCTCGCTGATCAATCGGCTCCGCAGAGATTCACTCGCATGGAAAAACGCTTGCTGACGGCTCTTAACCAAGTGTCACCGCACTTAGCCCAGAAAATATGGATTTCCACTAGATCAGAAGCACATACAGGAAAAAAACATGCTGCAAAATACAAAAAAATTAACAATCAATCTGTGGGAAACTGAACAGGCAGGCTGCGAGCGGACCGGAGGTCCTTCGATCCGTCCCAGCAGGCCTGTGTGTTTGCATCTTTAAAGGGGAAAGGTCGGAGTGAGCGTGTGCACGAAATCACAATAATCACATTAAAGCATGAAGAAATGAAACTCGTCTGAAGCTTCAGTCAGAAACAACAGATTCATTTACAGCTCAGTGTTGTTTAGCTCTGGAGGAGGAGAACGTATTAAATGCACAACGGGTCAGGTTGCAAAAAGCGTAACATTGGCTGCACATCAAACTGGAAACTAGCTCTAAACAACAGTGAGATTGACGTTTTACACTGTGAAAGAATGGAACGAATGGTACGTTCGACAGCAGCTGAGTCGAACCAGAGCCACTGTGTGTAAGAGGCTCCCACCGTTAACGAAAGCTCATTTAGACGCGGAAAACGGCTCCACTGCATCACCTCCGCCTCGCTCCTGTCCCTCTGTGTTATAATCCCAAACTGCTTCATTTATTTGTGGCTGCACAGTGAAAATGTGGAGATTAGCAGCAGACACATCCTCGTAAACAGCACAGGAGCAAAGCAAAGGTCTTTACGTTTGTCCATAAAAACTCATTTTCATTTTCATGCAAAGTTCCAAATATTATCAGCTTTTAATCCCAGAAAAACTCAACCTGTTGTATTAAGTTCTGAACCACTTTACTGCATATTTTAGTTTTCCTACATTTCATGTGTTCATCCCAGTGACATCGTGTCGTTTTGTCTTAAGGCCTGGTCAGATTTTTGTTCCAGACACTAAACACGAGCCGATACCGAGCCCTGAATTATAAAGAGGTACATTGATCAAAGTGCTGAGAAAACTGCAGGTTTCTGCACAGAGGAAAATAAAGCGATTACAGAGTGGTCACAGAGGGAATTGTTTTTACACCGTTTAATGAAGATCACAAAAGGAGCTGCGGTTCTTTGAGACTAAAGGCCTGATGTCTTTGATTAGTCGGCTGTACTTCAGGGAGCAGTTCAAACTGCTTCAGGACCATATTTAGTAAATGTTGCCTCCCATCAAAGCCTGCAGCCTCCTGTAAAATCAACCCTACTATGATCAGATCTACACATGATGTCTGTGCATCTAACAGGGGTTTGGTTCCATTCAGACCAATCTGGTTTAATATCACTGCCGTGACGTAACGTAACCCTGAAACCTCTCCATCATCAAAGATGCCAGAAACCTAGAACCTGTAACAGGATGGTACAAAGCTGTGAAAAGAATTCTAATGACACTTTGAGGGTGTTTAAAGTAAAACAAGGGAAGCGGGATCTGGCAGAATGCAGCAGTGCACTATCAAACGAAAAGACGCAATTCACTCGTTGAATCTCAGACGAGACTCGTTAGAAAAGAGCTGCAGTGCAGACTTTGGTTCCTCATTATTCATTTTACATTGTACAATCCTACGGAAGAGACGCTCTCGCTTCCTCTGTGTAAACATAATTCAGATCGCCTCCTTTGGGAAATATATAATTTCCCATCATATCTCCCTCGTAATGAATATATGGATGCAATTGTGTGGACTGATTATGTATGGATACAGTCCATAGGAATGTTTTTATGATGACTCCATCAATAAATGGATCCACGCTCCCTCATCTGAGCACTGAGGACGCGGTTTCTCCACTTGGTCGTACGTGAAGCACGCGTGAGGCTCGGAACCTTCGATTTCCAGCGGGCCAAGTCATTTCTCTGGATCACTGCATCCACACTGTCTCCGCCGCCGCTGCCTTTGTCCTCGTCTCTGACTTTGTCTCTTCGCTCACCTCTGCCTTTAATCTCCCTCTTTCCATCCGCCGGCCTGCGTTTTCCCCGGACGGAGACGCTTTAAAAGCAAACCGCTGAAAGACGCCTGAGCACAGACGCAGCCATAACCTGCAGGAACCAGCGCCGCAGAACCACGGCACGTCAGCCGCTAGACACGCACGCGTGTCGCCGTCAGGTGAGGACGAGCTGTTGGACGCTTTAAGCCTCCAACTCACACATGGCAAAGTGCAACGCTTCCATTAAATGCACCCTCGTCACCGAACTGCAACAGAACAAAAGCAGAGCAGATGGAAGGATTTGGCACATCAGAGAAGACACAACAACAGAAGTTAAACTGGTCGGTGTTAAGAATGTGGGTAGGTTACATAGAAACACAGCCCCCCCATCCCTGTTGCCATGGCATCCACAGGAAAAAAAGAGCAAAGCCCCGCATGTCTCGCTCTGCGATGAAGGCATTCATCACTGCAGTGACATCTGTCATGGTGTTGACTTACCACCACCCAAACGCAGACACCAGCACACGCTCGTCTTCTCAGGATGAACAGAAGACTTAGCAAAACCCAGAGACAAATCTGCATGAAGGCGACGGTTGCTGCTTCAGGACGGAACAACGCAGTCAAAGGTTCCGATCTCGGCCACAGGCTGAACGGATTGAAATGTAAAGGTGCTGTGCATAATTCATGCGGCGCGGCCGTTTGCTACGAGGCAGGAGCTCAGCAAATACAGGTCAAGTCTAACTTTAGGCAAAGTAACGGAGCCGCTGCTGCTGAATTCAAAGCAGCTCCTCGTTTCCACGAGCAGTCACACTGTGACACCTGCTTCACGTCCTCTTATTGTGTCAGACTGAAACCTTCTGATGCAGATCTGCAGCTTTACATCTCACGCTCCCCAGGATGGAGCCGTGCGTGGACTCGTGACCCGCTCCACCTCCTGCAGGACACGGACCGGAACCCAGTCGGCACTGGGCACTTCCAGCTCCGTACGGGTCCAGGAGCGGAGGTCTGTCGTGGATCCGGCTGCGGCGTTTATTGTAGCAGATGAGAAACACAGGATGCTGTGGAGCAGCGCTGCTTCTGAGGTCGCAGGAAAAGCAAACACAAACCGAACAATCATCACTATTTGCTGTAAAAATCAGGGCTGAGGACGACCGGGGACCAAACAAACACTGAACTTCTCATTCTCCCGCTGGAACGAGGAGCCGCAAAGAAAACAGAACAGGAACGTGCTGCAGATGTGACGCCACAGACTCGCACGCGCTGGGACTGTGGGCTTTAATGTTCCTGCTAAAGACTGAGCTTTTTCCCGCGACCTGTCCACGCGTTCACATCAGCGTCCGCTCTTCACTGCGCCGTCGTGCTCGTTGGCGTTTAACGCGCTCAGTGGAGCTTCAATGTTGGCAGATGCAGCTGCGTTTCCAGCATCGCGCCGCCTGAGCCGACCACGCGTCCCACTTGTGAATAATGTCCCACTGTAGAACATTAAACTCTAAATTGCCTGGAAATGCTTTTATGACCCTTTCCAGGTTATTGTGCAGCAAAACTACTGCGGCCTCTCTAAGCCCATTGTTCATTTAATGGCTTAGTGGCAACACACAGACTTATATTTGCTGCGATCATGGTAAGAAAAGGCTTATAAATAAATAAAGGCTTCAGTGAGAATGCGGTTCAGCTGCTCATAGAACGTTCTTTCATGCTGTTATTTCCTTACAAGGTGTCAAAGCACCGAGTTAGTGGATGCCACCTTTCTACCATTACCCACACAGTGCTGCTCTCATTTTGGAGCCTGCACCCACTGAAAGATAAATGCTGCATCCCTCCCTCACGTACGTTTCACTTCTTCCTCCCCAGGTGTCTAAAAATGGCTTCTGGTCCTTCTTCAACCACGTTGAATCACACTCCTGGCATCAGGCTGACAGCTGTGTGGTTTAAAAAGAAGCATTCTTACTGTAGCTTGTATCAGTGTCTGAAAACGGCTCCTGACAAGTTTATTTGCTTTGGTGCTGAGTGTGATGTACTGTAAGTGGCTGCTTTCCTTCTTTACTGGACTGTGTCTATTTGAATGAGACCTTCCTTTTTCTTCTCACAGCATTGGTTAAATACCTAAAGCAGCTTTAGCATTACTATAGATTTTAGATACCAGTGGGCGTTCCTTTAGAGAAGCTAGAGTGGAATTGATGGTCTTCCTCATCTTCATCGCCTTCTGGCAATGTGTTAAAAAAATGGTGAGAATATCAGTGTTCAGTGGTTTCTAATTACTCTATATGAACAGTGTGCTGCCACCATTAGTCCTTATATAATTTGACTAAAATGTCAGTTCTGATTTGCCAAGAACGTTTTAAGAGCTTTGCCTGAATGTCAAGTAGCAGGTTCCTGGTCATAATGAAGCTTTTTCACAGGCGTCTGCGTGGTACAAGCTGGGAGAAGGTATTTACAGGACCGGATGCAAATTTGAGTAGAGCTGCGTGAAGTGGAACTGAAGTGAACAAGTTAAACATCCGAGGTAGTGAACCTGCATGAAGACACTAACGTGATATTATCCAACACTGAGTCAAAAACAGATGAAGAGAAGCTCAGAAAGCTTCCAGCACTGTTCCTTCACATTCAATGTATAGAATGTCAATATTACAGAACATGCATGCGGCTATTGAGACCCTCCACATGTTCAGTAGGTCTTCAGCGTGCTGGATTAATGTGTTATTGCTACATGCAGCACCATCTAGTGTTGACAGTCTGTCTCGCTTAGGCTGAAGCCAAATGGACGATGGCCAGAACACACACAGACCACAGCCACGGCGCCTGCTGCTGCTGCTGCTGCATGTGAGCTAATGCTCTCTGACAGGACTCACACCGGAGCTACAGCCACACGTCCCCCGTTAAAGGCAGGCACTGGAGCCACTCTGCACGAGCATGAAGGAAGCGATGGTAAAAAGGTTCCACACCAGCTCACTGGTCACAAAGAGGCTGCAGCCTCCACACACAATGGCCCCGAGTGTTAAAGTGTGAGAAGCGCTGATGTGGAAGTAGCTGAAGAAAAACAGCTGAGAACGTCATAAAGCAGAAGAAACCCCACCGTGTCTCACTTTGTTTGGGCATTTAAAGACCGGACCTTTAAACTTGTCTGCTGTCACTGAGTCACTGCTTGTGTCTCAGTCTCAGTTGAGTCACGGCGTCTGGACAACGTTCCAGAATGTGGCCACAGGCAGCAGGACACCTTTAATGAAGAGGGTCCTTAATTAAACTATGATCAACAGAGTTTGTAGGTTATCGGTGTTAATTACATTTAAAAAGTATATCTACTAATTATCATCTCTCCTCTGTCAAATATTTCGTATCTGATCAAATGTACCGCTCAGGAAACGCAGGCAGTTAAATCATCTCTGCCTCAGTGGCAGCACGTGTGCGTGTGCGTCTTCGCTGCCCTTGGTTTGCGATGAGGTAAAGTCCATGATGACGCAGGCGTTTCCTCTTTAAGCTCTGTCACTGTGTGGAGCTGGAGAAAAACGTGTTGATGATTATTGAGCGTGATTCGCTGACACATGTTTTAAGCGTTTGCATTGAAATCAGTCCACGGGGGACGCGATGAACGTCTGGGCGGTCGAGGACAAATCTGAGGGGAAGAAACAGAGGAAAACTGGTGAGCGCTCCCTCATCGGGCGCCACAAGACGCCAGAAGTTAAAGGTTTTCACGTAGCAGTTGTAGGAAACTGCAGAGTCGGCGCATTTTATTATCATTAAAATGACCAGAAATAAGTCCCAAGTAGTTTGACTGACAGGTCAGAGCTCTAAAAACAACTAATTAACATCAACATCATCTCGTGTGGTTTCATCCAAAGGTCTGAAAGCAGATAACACACATTTATGCCTTTCTATTATTGTACCAATAGATTCTTTCTGTGAGAGCTCCAAGTAAGAGCTTGAGTTTATAGATACAGTCAAGCAGCAGAGTGGTCTGACGTTTTACAGCCTGGAGCAGCGTTCACAGACAGCGATGCAGCACTCGTTACATTACAAGCTCCACATGATGCAGCAAAGACTGGGATCACACACATGTAGATGTACATATGTCCTTATACAGATGTGTCAGAATCATCCAACCAACAATATGGAACCCATTCAAACTTAAATAGGTCAGAAAGTCTGGTGGAAATGGTTGTAACAGTTAAAGAAGTGACCTTCAGCAGGATGAAAATAATCTCCTTATACAGAAACCGCACAGTTGACCCCTTCAGTGACCTTCAATATGGCTTAAACGTCAGCCAGAGCAGGTTAAAGGAGCAGAATGCCCTTCAGAAGCCAGGCCAGCCAGCGCCGCCTCTCTGGACCGCTAGCACATCTTCACACTTGAAAACGGAAGAAGTCATTAGCATTTCCTATTTCTGCCATCAGTGAGGCTCTTACAGATAAGCAGCGGGATCTGATTTGTCCAGGTGGAATGTGGAGTCGCAATTCAATCAAACCTCGGTAGCACACGTCTTGGTACAACCCTATAGTTGCACATTAGCATTTGTATTGTGCCGGCCTGTTGTTGACCAAAGCTGCTCTGCCTTATCTGTCAGCGCAGCCTTGTCAGGTCTGCACCTCACAGCGAGCGCTGCCGGCGCTTCCCATTCAGACGGGCAGCGCCGGGAGCGCTCCTCGACCCGGCTCGGAGCGAGAAAGGAGGACGGCGTCGGCTCCGCTCCATCACCGCACGCACACGAGAATGCGGGTTCGACACACATAAACACGCACGCGAATACATGGGTTCAACACACACACACACACACACACACACACACACACACACACACACACACACACACACACACACACACACACACACACCGTAGGGAACAAGTGAAGTCACTGGTGGAACAGTTCCCAAACTACTGTACAACAACTCAGATAATCTGTTTTATTATACAGAATATTAATGAATCAGGGGCTTTACGTGTCACACCATTAGCTCTTTGATTGCATTGCTTCCTGATGTGTCACATTCCTCTAAAGAAATGATTCAAACTTAATGATTTGATGCTTTGTGTTAAAGTGACAGGCGCCATCTTGCCTTTTGTGACAGACGTGATGTGAGTCGTTTACTGTCTGGTGGAACCAAACGATGTGTGTTCACTTTTTTTTCCTGGTTAGTTGTTTTAGCCAGTCCTTCATTTAAAGCTTTATTTGTGCAGGAATGAAGAGCATGGATTCGATCTGGTGGCTGCACGTCGGTGGGACCTCTGTCAGGTTCCATATATTGCACCGCAGGGAGCCTCGCGTCTCACTGCTTTTATGCGCGTCAGCTCTAAATGAACTGCGTGACTCTCTTCTGCAGGCTGCACTGTAAGTGACCAGCAGGTCACAACAAGCAGCAGCCTCCACAGGAGCATATTACCACCACCACACACGACATTTAGGCCTGTAGCTGGAGCCACCGAGCTGACATTCATGTGAAGCTTCTCTTTAATGCTCATTTACAGCAAGGTCCCAAATGCCCACACGTCAGAAACTGTTTGTTAAGAGACCGTCCTTCATACAGATCTATACAAATTAGCTTTGCTGGCCGAAATATAGTCAAATCTCCACCCAGCAACTTGGAGGTTAAATCTGCTATCAATGATATTCATCCATTAAGAAGCTTAACTCAGGTCAAATATAAAATCATTATAAACATGGTGAACGTATCTATTACGGCGTTGAAGTCAACACCATCGCGTCTCAGGACCTTCGACAAAATGAGACGCTATTGTAACGGAGTTAATATTAATTCCACTTGTGGTCAGCTGAGGGCGCTGTCTTCCCCCCTCCGGGGTGGGGTGTCACCAAGAAGACAAGGGAGAAGAAGAAGACTGAAGAGTTGTGGCGGGGAAGAAGTCAAGAACGACGCCTGATGACCCCACAGAAAAAGTAGCGATGGCAGCGTGAATGGCCAGACTGTTGTTCAGTCCAGGAAGTTTGTTTGAGTGTTTTGCACATGCGTATTGTTCTCTCTTTTTGGGAAAGGTTTTGGCTTCAAGGATGCTAACTGCATGGAGATGAGTACCTTGTGCTAGTTTCATAAATAAACGTTACAACGTGAACAGACGACGTCCTCCCGACCGTCATTTAATATATAAAACACAACGCAGAGTCACTAAAGGAGGGTTGCTAAACTAACCGGTTGGACGCAAAGTTCAATTGAGTTAGTTACATTGGTGCCGTGACCCGACGTCAAGATCATTTTTTTTTCGGCGGAGGGATTCGTCTAATATCTGGCGGTTTCTGGCGCGACTGAGGAGACAGGACCTTCCAGCGGGACTGTACTGTTGGTGAGGAGCTCTGCATTCCAAATTATCATCAGTGACACCAAGTACTGAATCTACAGGGACACGACCGAACTCATCGGCGCATATCGAGTTTTCATCGTGTCCGCGCAGCAACGGAATCGACGACGGACTTTGGGTGCAGTACCGGCTTCGGTCACGAGGGGGTGGTGTTATGCCACTTTTGAGAGAATTGTGAAAAGACACTAGCTACGGTATCCTGCCCGTTTCGTCTGGACAGTAAGGTTGGATATGAATGTTTAACTTTTTTTCCCTTTTAGGTGCAATTGCTGTTTACTTCCTGATTGTCTACACATTGACTGTCACAGTGTAGAGTATTAAGTTTCTTTTTTTTGATAATTGCACAGTAACATTAATCTGAGACTCAATATGGCGGGTAATGGAACACATGGTAGGGGGAGAGGACAGGTGACGTTCAGCCCAGTATCGCCTGTTGGCCGTGGCAGAGCAAAATTTCTATTTTCTTCTGATTCATCCACTCCTAAACCAGTTTTCGATGATCTAGCTGCTAATGAAAACATTACAGAGACCCCACAAAGTTTTTCCCCCACTCAAGGATTAAACAGTGAGGGCAAAACAGAGGAATTTCTGGCAGGCATAGCATCCCAAATTGGCCTCTCCATAGGAGAAAGCATAGCATCTTGCATTGAGTCACGTTTAGGCTGTGGGACAACTGGGGTTTTGAGAAACGCTTCTATAGATCCATCTCTGCTGAATGTAATAGTTAGGTCAGACATCACAGAGCCAGTAAGTTTTAAAGGGGACAGCCATGACACCCATACTGTTCAAGAGTGGGAGGCGGTGATGTTGGCTTACTTGAAGAAGAAGGGTGTTCCCGTGGCTGAACAAGCTGATGAAGTGTTGAGTAAGATCTGTGGAAGGGCACGTGAGGTGGTTAAAGTAGGCATACGGAGTAATCCAAGCCTGACACTGACCACAGGCCCAGGTCCCATCTTTGAAATACTAAAGCAGCACTTTAGTGACACAGTTTCATCTGGGATGCCTCTAGCAGATTTCTATGCCACATTGCCGACCCCAAATGAACGCCCTTTTGACTACTGGTTGAGACTTAATAGAGCTATGGAGGTGACAGAAGACTGCCTAAAGAGACAAAATAAGACATTTGACAACCTGTGCCTTGACCTTACTGCCATGTTCATCCGCCATTGCCCCGACCCTGAACTATCTCTCTTATTCAAGTGCAAGCCACTACAGCAATGGACGGTCACTGATGTACATGAAAAGCTTGTTGAGCATAGTAGGGACCGGAGGCAGGTGTCCCAGCTGAGAGGGGCTACGGCGATAACTGCCCAGCAGCAGGAAGCGGAGGCCCACACATGCAGTGTGAAACCTGTCACTGAACATGTTTTAGCCTCACCGCCGACTCAGGGGAGAGATGGAGCAGCTGACCGCCTTGACCACCTAATCACAATGCTGGAGCGGGTGCTACAACACGGGCCACTTCAGCCTGGACCAGTTAGTAGGAAGGATGTGAGAAATCAGCCAAGCCATAAAGCCAGGGTCAGACATACAGTGTCTTGTAACGTCTGTGGGGATGTTGAACACACCACTCACCAGCACTGCCGAGCTAACCACCTGTGTTTCATCTGCTATGCACCTGATCACACACGCAGTAGCTGTCCCAACGCTATGACCTCAAAGACCAGGGCTTCTAATCCCACACTTCAGCAGGAGGAAAACTAGTTGGCCTGCATGGGGTGGGGGGAAGTGCTAGGCCTGACGAGGATCCCCTGGTGATTGGTAGTGAGACTCTGAGTCTGTCCATCAGAGCTTGTGCGAGGAGAGAGAACTCGGGCGATGTCCCGTTCTTCAAAACATACAAAGACTGAAACCCCATGACAATTTGTTTTATGAGAACGTAACTTTGGGTGGTAAAGTGTCAGTCAAGGCTATGCTTGACAGTGGGTCTATGGCTTGCACATTGAGTTCTAATGTAATCCAAAGGCTGTTACAACAGGCTGTTATAAAGACCCCACTCTGGAACCCACTGATGTTGTGTTGATTGGTTGTGGTGGATCAAAGACGATACCGTCAGGAACATTTGACTTGGAAGTTGAGGTCTGTGGTTGCAGAGCGCTTGTGCCAATGTTAGTGGTTGATGGACAGAGTGAAGACCTGATTATTGGCAGTAACCTCCTGAGATATTTGGTTCAATGGCTAAAACAGGAGAGAGGTTCAGTGGACTGCACCCCAAGAGTGTCACGTCGTGGTAGCGACAGCCAGACAAAGTTGATAAGTTTAATGGCCGAAGTAGATAGGTCTCTGGATGGCCTCCCTGGCAAAGTTGGGACAGTTAAGTTAAAGAGAGCTGTCACTCTGGAGCCTATGACTGAGCACTTAGTATGGGGTAAACTTGAGCATACAGGTGATGTGTCACCTGGCTGCACAGTTGTGATGGAGCCCACTGGTGCTAGGACAAGACCAAGGTCAGTTATAGTAGGAAGAACCGTGGCAGTGATGAGAAGCGATGCGTGGCTGCCCCTGAAAGTGATAAACCCCTTTGACAAAGCCGTTACCCTGAAGCGAAATGCTAAATTGGCTGATGTGTATCCTTGTGCAGCAGTGGAAACATTTAACAGTCCCAGAATGGCCGCTCAGCAGCAAAGTAACTTGCAGCAAAATGCACAATGGTCATCCACCAGGCCTATGGAGTGCTACGATGTGCAAAGCTTAGCTACAGAGGCGTCCAGCTTACCTGATCATCCTCCGCTGGAGGAACACAGTAGCCATGCTGACTCACCCCATCCAGGATTGCACAACATAGGTTTGTCCGACATAGATGTTGACTCCTGTGAGGTGTCGTGTGAGGGCAAAGAGAACCTAGTAAGACTCGTAACAGAGTTTGAATCCATCTTCTCCAGAGACAGGCTGGATTGTGGGAAAGCCACAGGCCATCTCCACAGAATCCGTGTTGTTGATGAGAAGCCATTTCGGTTGCCATGCAGACGTGTACCTCCCACTCAGTATGAGAAACTAAGGCTAGCATTGAATGAGATGGAAGAGAAAGAAATCATAAGAAAATCAGCAGTGACTTTGCTTCACCCTTGGTGTTAGTTTGGAAGAAGTCAGGTGATGTTAGGATCTGCAATGATTTCCGTTGGCTCAATGCTCGAACCATCAAAGATGCGCACCCACTTCCTCATCCAGCCGATGCTCTTGCTGCCTTGGGTGGTAATGCCTTTTTCTCCACCATGGACCTTACCTCGGGATACTATAATGTGGAGGTCCACGAGGAAGACAGAAAATACACAGCTTTCACATCACCATTTGGGTTATATGAATATAACCGCATGCCACAGGGGCTGTGTAATAGTCCTGCAACATTCATGAGGATGATGTTGACTATCTTTGGGGATCAAAACTTCCTTAGCCTGCTGTGTTACCTGGATGATGTCTTGGTGTTTGCTCCCACGGAAGACCTGGCACTGAAGCGTCTGGAGATGGTATTTCAACGGCTCAAGATTCACAATCTCAAGCTCGCACCTAAGAAATGCCATTTTCTGAGGAGGTCAGTGAGGTTTCTGGGACACATTGTGAGTGCTGATGGCATAGCCACTGACCCAGAAAAGGTAGCAGCCATCACCTCACTGACTGAGGCAGATCTCATGGAGCCGGGAACTAACAATCCCTTCACCAAGGAAGGTCAGATCCTTCCTTGGAAATGGTGGTATTCTACCAGCAGTTCATTGAAGCCTGTTCATCAATAGCCAGACCACTGTTCAGCCTCACAACTGGGACCAAAAGCCCTCGTGGAAAGGGAAGAAAGCGCCAGCAGGTTCACAGGAAACTCACTGCTGCTGATTGGACAGAGGAGTGTAGGGAGGCATTTCACCAGCTGAAAAAGGCCTGTTAGACCATGTTCTTTTAGCCCACCCGAACTTCAGTGAACCATTTTTGCTCTCAGTGGATTGCATCTTGTAATGGCCTTGGAGCTGTACTGTCACAAGTCCCAACTGGCGAGTCAACAGCCAGGCCCATTGCTTTTGCAAGTAAGTCACTCAGCTATGCACAGTCTAGGTATCCTGCTCATAGGTTAGAGTTTTTCGCTTTGAAGTGGGCGGTGTGTGACAAATTCCACCACTGGCTGAGGGGACACACGTTCACCGTATGGACTGATAACAACCCTCTGACGTACATACTGTCCAAAGCAAGGATAGATGCCTGTGAGCAGAGATGGATCGCTAAATTAGCTCCATTCCAGTTTGACATCAAATACATACCTGGTCCTAAAAATGTGGTTGCGGATGCTCTGAGCAGGGAACCCTTTGTGCAGCCAAGTACATCTCATCGGCTAACAAGGGTGCCCTATGCAAAACTACTGGCCGAAGCTGCCGCAGTGTGCGATCAAGGTGTACAGGAAGCGTTCCGCTGTCAGCTAATCCACCTGATATGCCCCTTGAGGACAGCCAGCTTATCTCCAATCAGTATGCAGCTGTGGCTCGACCGGGAACCGTGTCATCACAAGAGGTGGCAGCGGGTTCTCCAAGTCCATGATCAGCAGGATCCCGACGTGGTGTCAATATGCACTTTTACTGCCACAGTTCCACAGACTGTTAAGACATCGGGGAGTGTGCTCAAAGCGAAAGTGCTATCACATGATGTGCTCTTGGAGAAGCAGAGGTGTGACACTGTTCTGAGCAGAGTGATCTCCTTTGTAGAAAGAGGACGGAGACCCTCAAGGAGAGAGCTTGACAAAGAAACAGCTGAAGTCATCAAGCTGCTGAAAGGTTGGGAGAAACTGACACTTAGGAATGGAGTGTTGTATCGTGTGACACAGAACACTGTTTCAAAGAGGAAGCTGTATTCATATGTTGTCCCACTGTCACTGCGTATCACAGTGCTGAAGGGTGTTCATGATGAAGCCGGCCACCAGGGGCAGCAACGGACACTGTACCTAGCAAGACAGAGGTTTATTGGCCAGCGGTTGAGCAAAGATGTAGCAGAGTATGTCAGGCGTTGCAGGAGGTGTGTAGTGAGTAAGTCACCAGAACCTGAAGCCAGGGCACCCCTGGAGAACATCAGAACATCAGAGCCTCTTGAGCTAGTATGCATCGACTTCTGGACAGCTGAAGATGCTTCTAATAGGTCACTGGATGTGCTTGTCGTCACTGACCACTTCACAAAGATGGCACCACGCCTTCTTATGCCCCTAACCAATCTGCAAAGCAGTGGCGCATCAGTTGTGGCACAACTAATTTCTGCATCTATGGTTTTCCCCAGCGACTGCATTTCTGACCAGGGAGCCAATTTTGAGAGTGCTCTAATAGCTGAACTGTTGAGTGTGGCTGGTGTCCAAAAGTCTCACACTACACCTTATCACCCAATGGGTAACGGATCATGTGAAAGAATGAACAGGACACTGGGAAATATGATTCGTGCTCTGCCCCCTAGAGTGAAGCGTAGGTGGCCAGAAACTCTGAAATCTCTGACATTTGCATACAACTGTACTGCCCATGAAACGACAGGTTATGCACCGTTTTTGCTCATGTTTGGCAGAGTCCCAAGACTCCCAGTTGATGTACTCTTTGGCTCTGTCATTGACAACCCTGAGGTCACAGACTATGACAGATATGTCCAGTCATTGAGAAAAGAGTTGAAGGAGGGCTATGGACATAGCGCAAGCCACGGCGTCTAAGCAGTTAAAGCGGCACACAGATCTCTATAACAAGAAGGTGCGTGGAGCCCCAGTGGAAGTGGGGAGATCGTGTGTTGTTGGCCAATAAAGGGGAGCGTGGAAAGAGGAAGCTTGCTGACCGGTGGTCAAAGACTGTCTATATTGTGATGGACAAAAATGAAGAGAGCCATACTTTCAGGATTCAGGATGCTACCACGGATCGGGAAAAGGTTGTGCATCGTAACCTAATAATGCCAGTGAACTTCCTTCCTCTCCAGGATCCTGACTCTGAAGAAGAGGTGGACACTTTCTCTTTATCAGGTTCTGGAGAACTTGATACTGAGGAGGAGACAGTTGCTGAAGTGTCTGCCGACTCAGTAGCCTATCGCACTAGAGAATGGGTGTCTACCATACTATCTGAGGCCTCTAGCATAGTTGATCAAAGCTGTAACACAGAGGCTGCCATCGGCTCTTCACCTAGCGAACAGGATGATCGTGGGCAGGCTTCTATTGTCAGTGAGCGATCACTCCGGAACACTATGCAGACTGACCCTACTGGTGACATGATCGTGATGACAAGTGAGGGATGTTCTGATGGTGCAGACAGGTTAGTTGTTGCTGATGTTTCACCTGTTCCAAGCACTTGCGCCGACAGTCATGGTGTAGTAATCGATGGTGTTCTAGAGAGGGCTGTTGTGACAGGAAGAGACCGAGTTACGACCAGAGCAGGTAGATTTTTGAAACCTGTTTCTAGACTCATTGAGATAATGCAACAGAAGACAGGTATTGCAGTGTAATACTGTATGAGCAGTGGGGCAAATTCTATTCATGTATTTATTTTCCTTTTTTACATCTCACGCTGCATGATTTTAAGATGTGGTTGTTTTTGGTTTGGTCCGGATCTTTCAGGAGATGGGTTTATTGAATCTCTGATGTCATTTTCTTTCTCTCCCCTTGGGAATGAGGTATTTTACAGTTGTGATTTGTGTGAAATGTGTAACGGGCATGTTTTTCACTGTGTGTGGTGATGGGGTCTGGCCAACCTTGTCTCATACTGATTCCTTGATGGATGGTCTTTTGATTGTGATTGCACTTATAACTAATTTGGTATATGTAACCTCATTAATGCGAATTGTTTTTTTTTATTATTTTCGTTTATTGTTGTCCTTGTCTGCCTTGTGCATAGTTGTGTTGTTCTCTGCCTGGTATGTCATCTTGGTCATTCAATTTTCTTCTCGTCATTTTTTTCTCTATTGCTTGTAATACAAGTGGAATTCAGCAGGGGGGAATGTAACGGAGTTAATATTAATTCCACTTGTGGTCAGCTGAGGGCGCTGTCTTCCCCCCTCCGGGGTGGGGTGTCACCAAGAAGACAAGGGAGAAGAAGAAGACTGAAGAGTTGTGGCGGGGAAGAAGTCAAGAACGACGCCTGATGACCCCACAGAAAAAGTAGCGATGGCAGCGTGAATGGCCAGACTGTTGTTCAGTCCAGGAAGTTTGTTTGAGTGTTTTGCACATGCGTATTGTTCTCTCTTTTTGGGAAAGGTTTTGGCTTCAAGGATGCTAACTGCATGGAGATGAGTACCTTGTGCTAGTTTCATAAATAAACGTTACAACGTGAACAGACGACGTCCTCCCGACCGTCATTTAATATATAAAACACAACGCAGAGTCACTAAAGGAGGGTTGCTAAACTAACCGGTTGGACGCAAAGTTCAATTGAGTTAGTTACACTATGTTCACACGCATGCAACGGGACGAGAGCAGAACTTTAACGAATGGCATCTACTCACCTCATCTCAGCAGAATGACGATGAGGTGGAAACCAGGCCAGTGTGAAAAGCTGACATCATTAGGCTCTAAACGCTAATTAGGCAGTGACAAACAGTAAATGTAGTGAAACCGGTGGCGTCTAGTCGTCTCGTCCGTAGTTTTAATGTTTTCCCTGCATTTCATGCAATAATTCAGTTTAAGTTTGATTTCAGTTCAACTTTGCAGGTCTGTGGTGATGTTTTCCCTTAAACAATAAAAAAGCATTGACAACATTATTGACCTGCTAACTGAGGGCAGCACCAGCATCCGCGGCTGCTGGGAGGCAGCGCTGCAGGAGGAAGCTCCTAAACAGTGGAGATCAATTAACCTCGGGGCATTGAAGAAGAGGCAGTTTAACTGGGAACTTTCACAATAATACGGAGCATCGTTTCATGTGAGGCGGAGGGAACATTGGTCAGATTAAATTTCAACGAACACGTCTTTAAAAAGAAAAATGCATCCTGGAACTTCCACTTCCACCTATAAAAACCAACGTCTTCCTTTCACTCAGCTCCAGAGCAATTTCATGAGACGTATTTACAGCCGTGATTCAACTTGAGAGCATTTAAAACGTCAACAGAACATTTGCAATGGAACAGGAATGGGCTAAGGTTAACCTTGAGTGAAAGCTGCAGGAAAACAGGCCGGTGAGCGTGTTTGGCTAACAGGTGCTAACAAGCGCTAACAGGCGCTAACAGGCGCTAAGCTGCTAGCGTCAGGAGCTGGGGTTCACTGGGAGCAGGAGAGTCGGTCAGTAATCAGTGTTTCCCCTTCGAGGCACTGCTTGCTGATGTAAACGGGGTCAACCTGCATCCATTATATCAGTTCTTCATATAATAACGTAGCACTAATTAATAACTGACATTATTTAATCAGAGAATTCAAAATGAGGCCAAGAAAACACAGACGCCAAGAACAATAGCTGGATGTTGGTGTTCACGGACCCCCCGAGCACGGCAGAGATTATAGGAAGAATGATTACAAATTACAGCAATCAACATTCTTAATTAATAGTCAGGACCTCCTCGATCACTTAGAAGCCAAATGAACAGACTAAACTTGATGGCTCCCACACCGCGGCGAGTGAGAGTGATGGCGACGACCCGATGGCAGGTAATTCCGCGGGGCCATTGTTTGTTTGACAGCAGCGCGCGGCCTCCAACTGCTCCTCTGATAATGGTGTTTATGCACTCGGGCTCCGCAAGGCGAAGCAAAATGGCCAAACTAACAATGGAGGCGTTGGACGGGAGCAGCCGGCGAAATGGCACAAATTCACCCAGAAAGAAATCAGCAGCACTCGCCGCCGTGTTAATCCCACAAACAGCAGCTCACCTGCAGGAACTACGCCGCGCGGAGGCGAGAACGCAGGCGACGCTCAGCAGCTCAGCCGCGTGAGGGGGAATAATGGGGGTTCGCATAAACAGGTTATTAGTGACGCACAGGCCGCACAATGGGGTTTTAACCTATTTGTGCAAAGTTGTGTAACTTTTTTAAAATAGGCTCCAAACAAACTCAACTTTTACAGCAACAGATTAGAGAAAAACATCAAACGTGATTAAATGCATTCCTCAAGAGAAAAAGTGTGGAAGGATTTACTTTTACCAAACAAATAAAACTTCACATCCCTGCTCTCACACTGAGGTGGTGTTGACTTATTCTGTCTGATCTGACATCTGCTCAGATACAGGGGATCCAACAAAACTGTACAGTAGAAGGATGTAAAACCGCCATAAGTCCCATGACGCGCTCCACACAACAATAACTGGTGCATCTAGAATGCGACACCGATGAACACGGTGTAGAAACACACAAATCAAAGCTCCCCGCAAATAATTAACTGCGTTTAGCAGCTACAGTAAACGTCCCACGGCCGTAGTTCTTTAGTAACAGCGTTGTTAAAGCGCCACAGCAGAGGAATCGATACATTCACGCAAACGCTGCCGCTCCAGTCAATAAGCAGTGACTGAGTCAACAACACTGGACCCTCACGACGTGGAGGCTGCTTGGTGACCAGAGCCATCAAACACGTCCTGACTCAATGTTTGGAAAGTGGAGCCATCGGCGTCTCTTCATACGACACAGGGAGACGATGGCAAAGGCAGAAACGAAGTCCAGTCAAAAGCCATTAAATGAATCAAATGCGTCAGCAGGAACCACCACAAGCTAAACTGGTCCAGAAGCTTCAGCCTGAAGAACCCAATCAAGAGCATGTATTCACAGAGCGTCTGGTTGCGTCCAATAAACCAGCAAACGGCCTGTACAGTGTTTTTACGATGCATTTATCGATGTCATCAAGCAGTTTACTGTTACACATATAGAGAGAACCATAAAACGTGCAGGGTTCTGACTGAGAAGCTCCACAGGACGAAGATGAAGACGAAGGATGCAGATGCGAGGTCGGCTTCAAGTTCCAGAGAAGGTTCCGTGCGTTTCAGCACTGCATTAGCAGCGATGGCCCCATTCTGAGCCGCGTCAGCATCTTAACAGGGACGCGTCCAGAGAATCCTCTCCAGTCTCGTCTGTGAGGAGGAGAATGAGGCGTTCGGCGTTTCATTTCTCCCTGTGACAGCCCAACTTTCAAGCGATGCACTCAGAATAAAAGGTGCTCTTAACATTCATAAATGTGCACTCACGCCGGACAATCCATCATAATCACAGGCGCACACTGTACATAGCTCAGCGAGCACAGCGCTCGGCTCCTATCTCACGTCCTGACATTCAAACAAAGCGCCCGCTCCGCGGCAGGATCCCAATGAAAAACAACAACAAATGAATCACGGAGCAGGAGCCACTTTGCTCCCGTCACAGCGCATCAAGCGTCACCGCCTAAGAGCCCCTCACGCTGATGGATGGGCCCGAGTCAGCGCTCCGCTGCCAACACAAGGCCTGGACTCCACCTCCGCCACCTGCACGTTTCACGCTCCTTTGTAAATGTCACACGCAGGTTCCATAAACAGGCTGAGACGCGACCCAAAGGGAGCGCAGCCAAGGGTTTCTGTCTTAAACAATGAGCAGAGGCTGCTCTCCGCTCCCACAGCTTTTTTTTACTGGGAACCCTTTTATTTGCTCCTCACTCAGCTGTTGCTGTGGCTTCGTCTCCGTCGTAGCTTCACCACCACTCTTCTTCTCTTTGAGCTTCTCCCATCAGGGGTCGTCGGTGAATCATCCTCCATCTCACTTTATCCTGCATCTGCAACTCACAACAGCCAACCTCATGTCCTCTGTCAGAACATCCATGTATCTCCTCCTTGGTCGTCCTCTTGTCTGGCAGCTTCCACCAATATCTTCACTCTCCCTCCTCTGCACACGTCCAAAGCATCTCATTCTGGCCTCTCTGACTTTGTTGCTAACACAGGCAACGTGAGCCGTCCCTCTGATGAGCTCCTTCCTGATTCCGTCCAACGTCGTCACTCGTGAGGAGAAGCTCAGCATCTTCATCTCTGCCTCTTCTCTTCCTCACTGCTCCCGTCTCTAACCCACAGAGCAGAGCTGCTCTCACCACGTTCACCACGACTAAGTGAGCAAACTGGTGCAAACATGAAATAGTCTATTATGCCTTTATTTACATGACGAACGCACACTCAGATAAACTCCTAAACTGTAGAACTCATAAACCAGAGTCCAGTGTTGGGCCTAATCTGCCATAAGCCACTGGGGCAAAGAGGTGGCACTCATAATTCTTCAGGCAATTTAAAAAAAGACAGGCACAAGAACTTGAAAGTCACTGAAATTAATTTGCCCCAAACATTGTCTACAGGCTCATCATGCAAAGAAAACGCAGAGTCTTGTAGGCTGAGTTGAGTGATGAGCCGAGGTCACAACCAAACATCATTACTTTATGCTGTGGGCTTGTGTCAAATTAAAAACGCCACACATCCCAGTCCACCCATTATGTAAATGTAGGACGCAGTGAACCTGAGCGGTACATAAAGATAAGAGTTGCTAGCAACACCTCCACACACTCAGCAGATCTCCACTAAAAGTGTGATGAATTAAAATGAGTAAAGCCTGAGATGGCGTTGACCTTTAGGAAATGTATGGCATTTATCATTTTCTAATTAAGTTATGTGGCAAAAGCCCACCGTGTGTCCAAAGTCTGCGGTGAAATGGGTCTATCAGCGTTAAATTATTACAAAGCCGTGTTTAATTAATGAAAATATGACCCAGGTGTCAGAGACAATATATCAGAGAGACTGTCCTGTGGCAGAGGATGAGAGGAAACCTGATGTAATGCATTAGCTTCAAAATAATTGAAGAGGAGGAAAGTTTATTTTTAAATTCTGCCTTATTGGACTTTCACTGCACAAAAGTTGGTTGTATTTACAATTAATACTTCAGATGTTACATAAAAAAATGGGAGTATTGTAAACTAAAATTGAACATTTCTTTTAAAAACAGTGATTTTCGTTTCACTCAGTGTGTCCTGTCAGACTGCATCCACTGAGACGAGCAGAGCTGCATCAGAGTAAATAACAGCATTAATCTGTATGCTGCTGTGGAAGGACTTGTGCCTGGTCATCATCTCTTCATTTCAAACGCAGCAGCAGCTGCTGCATGTGAATCGCTCCAACATTATGTACAGTATGTCCACAGTTGTCAGAAGGATTTGTCTCCACCCCCCCCCCCCCCCCCCCCCCGCCTGAGCATCCTCTCAGGATTCACTGCGATAATGGGCCGACTTTTCTATTCAAAGATATTTTTTGTGTATTATTTTTTTACACCCCTGATAAAAACAAGCTTCTTGCAGAGAACGTACACAAGCTCTGCAGGAACTAAAGGGAGCAAACACCAGCAGCGTATGTTAAACACCTGCGCCCGTTGTTTTCGATGCAAGACGGGCTATAAATACACATATGCATGAGACTCGCATCAAAGTAGTTGGAAATTTCTCTAAATCAGCACAAACTGCACCAGCCTCAGTTCATTCAAAGTGCATCATCTGATATTTGGGGTTTCAACAAATAATGTGAAAAACAAGACACCAGGCGTCGCCTCCTGTTCTAGTTCATGCCTCAATCGTTGGATCCGAGAGCCTCGTGTTGCTCTGAAGCCCACACACGCACGCACGCATGCGCACACACGCACGCACGCACGCACGCACGCACACGCGCACGCACACACACACACACACACACACGTTAACCTCCAGCCAATGCTACGTAGCTTCCATCACCAAGGACGTAAAGCAGTGACCTGATCACCTCACAGCAGCAGAGACTTTATTTATATACTACAATCTGACAGTGGGCATAAGATGTGACTGACAAAACATCGGTCTGTAGATGTGAAATCAGGATAATTTCACACATCTGATGGTTGCATAAAACTCATAATTACCCAATCAGATGAGAAGCTGATTTGATCCAGTGTCTCAGCTGCAACGGTTGAATTGTGGTTGTGGCATGACACACCGGGGAGAGCGACATGCTCATGTATGTGCATATATTTCAGGCTTCCCAGTGGAGACTCTGCTCACGCACGGTGCTGCGGTACCGAACCCGGTGAAGCTCGTCTCCAGTCGCTCAGCCACTGTAGAGGTTTGTTGCTTACTTGGAAATGTTCATTTATTACATCTACCGAACTGATCATTGAACTGTACTGGGCTTCGCTTTGAAAGCAGACGGGTCAGCGGCAGAGAGCCAGGTCCACAGGTCCACGGGACCTCAGGACCACAGGACCACAGGTCCACAGGTCCACAGGACCACAGGACCACGGGACCACAGGACCACAGGACCGGGCCGTGGAGCCAGAGAACCTGGGGCTCGTTCCCTTCCAGTCATGAAAGCAGGCGCTGTCTGTACTGGACCTGGTCCAGATTGCGTTGTGTGTCTCCTTTCATTGACTCGCACACTCACCATGTGCCGTACGTCTGTACTGTAGCATCAGGGTCGACTTCAATCAAACAACGTACAGAAAAGCTTTACTCCATCTAGAATTATAAAGAAAAAAGAAAAACAAATAAAAGCAGGGACGTAATAAAACTCAACTCTTTGCAGCTGCTTGTTGTAATTTTACTGTGGGATGTAGAAAACATGTTTTTTCGTTGGGAGCTGATGTCAACAGTTCACCCTGAATCCATTGCTTCGAGTGCCTGCAGACTTATTATCCTCTGTACAAACAACTCATGTTTACCATAAACATCAAAGATTATCCTGTATTGTTTGAGCAGTTTGTTCCGACCCGTGGACCTTCCCTCACTGGCTCCGGTTCCACAGATGGCAGGTACTTAGGATTCTAACATGTAAATGCTATGACGCTGGGCCAAGCATGCAGAGCCGGCGCTACCTGTGCCTGCTCACACCTGAATGTGGTGCTGCCTTTCATTGTTTATGCATGGATGCATCTGCTGGTGGAGAATTTGAAAGCGAGCTTCCTCCTCCTCCTCCTCGCCGCTCGGCTGGATTCAGCCTCAGCCTCAGCCTCAGCCTCAGCCTCAGCCTCAGCCTCAGCCTCAGCCTCAGCCTCAGCCTGGCTCGTGGCTCCTGGCTCTGGAACGCAGGGCGAGCGCGTTGCCAATTAGGCTGCTAATCCAACTTACATTTGTGTTCACTGCTCAGGGGCCCAGATGGCGCTGAGAGCTCAATTTGGTGCGTTTGAGGTGGCGGCGGCGGCGGCGTTGGTGATTTACACTTCTAAAAATGAGAAAAGGACCAAAAAAATAAAAATACTTGTGACGATGACACCAGCATTAATGTTACTTTCACACAATCGCAGTCTGAGCCGGCCAATAAAACCCACAGAGCCTCGCAGCACAGCAGCGATTCCTCAAATCCCACCAACATTTTCTGTTAAGTCACCGAACAGCACAGATGATGAGAAAGTATTAAGGAGATTTGTGTAATGTAAGACGGGGATGATGATAAACCAGTCGTCTAACTTCACATGGCTGCAAAAACACAGGAAATATGACAAAAAATAAAGAGGTGCATGGAGCAAACCCATTTTATGACATCTGACTGGTACAAACACTGCATAAACAGCACCTTCTATAGTTTAGCTTCTTCTGAGATCACGGTTTCAAACAATTATGCGTAATGAAGTTCTATTAGTAAAAACAGTTTTGGTTAGTGTGTACCATCATAATCAGGGCAGAAACAAAACACTGGGCATCACAGGAAACACAGGTCCCAAAGCTAAAAGCGGAAACAAAGAGGAGGCGAACACAAAGCGAGTGATGAATATGACACAGCCTTCAAACCCGACAAGGATCAGAAACAAGTGACACAAACAAAGAAGGAAGGAAATGAGGAGCTCCGCTGAAGCAAAGCCATGACAGGCACTTTGAAACACCACAATGGCCACATGTGCATCGGCACTTATCAAGCTCCAGCAGAGGAAGAGAAACCAAATGGATTCCCATCTGCATCCAGGTCTGCTGATTTATCGCCACATCTCATGAATAACATAATCAAGTAGTACAATGGGATTTGGAGGATTATCCACTTGGAGATGAGAAGAAAGAGTGTTGCTTTACACACGGCAGATTCAAATGTACACAAAGCAAGATGATGTTGATCACATTGGCAATTATTTTAGTTGACAGAATAATCTAAACAACACAGGGGAACAATTAGGCCTCGTGTCGGATCAGGGATTGGCTGCGTTCATGAGTGAGTTCATTTTAAAAGGCGACATGTTCCCTCGTCCTGAGGTGAAGGCTCTGCTTTGACAGAACCGACCTTGTAAACATTACGGCACTGATGAAATAGCTTTTTGTGGTGGGAACTCTGTTTGCCTGAAGCCGGTGCCGCAAACAGACGAGCTACAGCAACAAGTGGCTTCACAGACGCAGCTCAACACAGACCTGTGGGAGCTTCACCACTGCAGAACTGACAGACACCAGAAATTAAAAGTGCCTGAACACAAAGCATGTTTCCTTTCATGTGGTGAAAAGAAATTCAAATTTGCCCAAAATTGATGATCTTTTTTACTTTCTCTGATTCTTCTGATATTTACCTGACGTTTCATCTAGTAACTGAGAGGAAAAGGATCAAGTCCTTAAAATGCTGAACCCACGTTTATTAGTACAATGTGCAAAAGCAACTGCTTGACAGCCTTAAAGCTTAAAAAGGTAGAGAAAGTCCTGAGCAGGCAGATAATAAAGAACGTGGCCCAGAACATGGCCCAGCTTTAGAGAACGTGGCCCAGCTTTAAAGAACGTGGCCCAGAACATGGCCCAGCTTTAGAGAACGTGGCCCAGAACGTGGCCCAGCTTTAGAGAACGTGGCCCAGAACGTGGCCCAGCTTTAAAGAACGTGGCCCAGCTTTAGAGAACGTGGCCCAGAACATGGCCCAGCTTTAGAGAACGTGGCCCAGAACGTGGCCCAGCTTTAGAGAACGTGGCCCAGAACATGGCCCAGCTTTAGAGAACGTGGCCCAGAACATGGCCCAGCTTTAGAGAACGTGGCCCAGAACGTGGCCCAGCTTTAAAGAACGTGGCCCAGCTTTAGAGAACGTGGCCCAGCTTTAAAGAACGTGGCCAAGAACGTGGCCCAGCTTTAAAGAACGTGGCCCAGCTTTAGAGAACGTGGCCCAGAACGTGGCCCAGCTTTAAAGAACGTGGCCCAGCTTTAGAGAACGTGGCCCAGCTTTAAAGAACGTGGCCAAGAACGTGGCCCAGCTTTAAAGAACGTGGCCCAGCTTTAGAGAACGTGGCCCAGAATGTGGCCCAGCTTTAAAGAACGTGGCCCAGCTTTAGAGAACGTGGCCCAGCTTTAAAGAACATGGCCCAGAACGTGGCCCAGAACGTGGCCCAGCTTTAAAGAACGTGGCCCAGCTTTAGAGAACGTGGCCCAGAACGTGGCCCAGCTTTAGAGAACGCGGCCCAGAACGTGGCCCAGCTTTAAAGAACGTGGTCCAGCTATTGTGCAGTCATCAGATACAGTGACTCACTGACATAAAAGAACACAAAGACACAGGAGAAGAAGCTTTCACCCACATCCTGCTGCTTAGACCAAGAACTAGTGAGCATCAAGTCCACGACCCTGAACCCCCAACTCAACATGGGGCTCAGGTAATTGGTTAATGAGGACCGAGGCGACAGAGGGCGGGTACGGACGGCAGCTCCGACTTCCGCTCATCCGTCATGAACCACGGGAGCGGATCTGGGCTCGGATCGTGAGCAGCAGATGACAGGTGGCGTGTGCAGGGTTCAGCGTCCAGAGCTGAGGAGACACAGCGATGTCATCGTCTGTTCTGCAGAAGGTAAATAACAGCAAGAACATAATTATGCATCTCATCGGCTTGTGTTCCACCTCGGCTAATTAATAGAAAATAACAACTGCAGTGGACGTGAGGAGCCTGGAGCTCCGGGGCTTCTCTGCGAGGATCCGTGATCTACTGGCCTTTAATTACTCCTCACAGCAACGTCGCACGCTTGATATTTAAAAGTCCCCCTTTGCTTTTCTTCGTCAGACTTGGACGCTGCAGCCGCAGATGCCCGTTCATCTGGCCTTTTGTTTGTCCTGCTGGAAGTCCCAGGCGCTGGATCACCGCCTGAGTCATTTGTTACTGTAGCATTTGCTCCGCGAAGCCATGAAGCATGACGGCCCATCTGGACCGGGCACAAATCAAAGAGCCCATAACGCAGCAGACAGATGTTGTGCTGTGTTTGCCCAGGCGCTGCTCCACGGCGAGGCAGGCGAGCCTTCATTCCAGTCACACATTCAGCCTAATGGCGAGGAATCATGTTCCCAGACAAGGTTACAAATTACAGTGTAATTAGGACACTCACATGTTGATTTTTACGATTGTCCTTCAGTGACACGACCATCAAATTAAACGTAGCGTGCATGAGCCCAATGCAGCTGCACTGGAGGTCCTGTGCTCTCAGTGGGGGATCCTCCTCTAACCACAGTCCTCAGAGACACGACTGGAGTGTTTTAAACACTGCTCACTTTTAAAATTATATTTTAAATTTCAACGACGAAGCCGAACCTCGGATTTTAAATCCCACCGTCCCAGAACCAAGACTCCGAAACACAACTGCTCTGTACTGAAACTCAGCTCTTCCCTCTGGAGAGAACAGAGCGGAAGTCTGGCAGGATAAAAGGATGACGTTAAATAAAATAATAACTTTAGAATAATATAGAGAGTAAAAGCAATGTACATGCTGTGCAGTATTGCATCATCAAAGGCAAAGGAAGTCTTTCCAGAAGTAAAAAAATAAATATATATCTAGGGATAAATCCTGATGCATTTGTTGACATTAATGAAGCATATTCAATAAATCTTTAGCATGAGCTGCAGCTCAGCTCCTGGAAGTGTCCGCCTCCCATCAACACGCAGATGACGGCTCCTATATTACACCAGGGTAAATACAGTGATCACCGCTTATTGTCGATACAAACGCTCGCTGTCACTGCCGCTGAATTCATTTTGGAGGAAACGCTCAAGTCCTCTAGTGATAATAAGGCTACACATTTTATTTTTTGTTGTTTCACAGATAAACAAAAATAACAATGCTGCGACTTTAAATGGCGCCTTCGCTTCAACCTGTAATTCCGCTGTCAAACATCACACAAGCACCGTCATCATCACGCTGTGCATTAACGTTTACTTTCAAACACTTGGTGGAGGTTATTCAAGCTGCCGGTTCAACAGAGGATGAAGATGCTTATTTTAATAAAAGCTAGTTTATTTTAAAAATGACTCAATCAAGCGGACGTCAGCGTTACTTCCCCTGGTGTTTTTACCAAACATCAGACTGGTAATTTATCCGAGTGGCGAAACCTCAGAGGACAGAAAAAAAGGGTTTCCAACCATAAACGTGTTTAACGGACAAACAAAACCTTAGTACAACTTCAAACAACAAACATTATTGTCAGTCAGTGTGCTTCAACCTCTTTTCTCAAACACACTGTAATTAGTTTCCAGGAAAAGAGAGAGAGCCCCGAGTGGCTCGACGCTTCACCGCCACAGTAAAAGCTCCGATTCTGCCTGGAATGAAACAAACTCCATTTAAAGAGACGGTGGCGGCGAGACGTCCTTTACATCCACAGTTGAGCATCTCCAACGCATCCGCTGAACACAGCATCAGTCACACGGGCCTCGCTGTGACCAGAGGGACTGCTGGACGTCAGCGAGGGCTTTAGAATCTGTGGAACCTGATTCCACCACTGGAATATTGATTCTGACACCCGCGTGCGTGGCGGCCGGACTCGCTGATGCTTTTAATGCCATTTACAAGTAACCGCTCTGATTGAGCGAGTGGGAGAGTCCGCGCTTCCGATGCCAGCGCTCGCGTTTTTATGACGGCGGCTCTAAAAGGGTCTTTAGGCCTCAACAGTACGTGCAGAGACGCTCAAAGGCAGCGTTGCCATGGCAGCGCTTAGCATCCACTCACCGAGGCCTGAAACATCAGATCAAAACTCATCTGAGGTTCAATAATAGCATCAGTGGAGCAAAGCCACCGAGGTCGGAGCTCCGGAAGTGACGCTGTTTTACTGAGGGCGGTTGTTGTTCTTTTTGTCTGGGGATCGAAACTAGAAACGCGGCTTGTGCTGACAAACGGTGATGTAATCAGTTCATTAGGGTAAAACACCTCAGTGAGTCAGATCAGCCTGAACACTAAATACTCTACTAAACACATGCATCTTTAACACCAGACGTGTCTCTTGAAGTCATAGAAGCTGAAATAAATCTTGCTCCATAATAAATGACGGTTTAGTGTCAGGGAACAGGCCTCATATTGGACAGTTAGGCTTCAAAGAGGCATTTCTGCATGTTTGGCTGCACCTAGAGGATGCGAACGCTCGCTGCCTTGGACGGAGGCTCTGGAGGCCGTTTTATCTCCACACACCATTCACACAACAACAGCATGAAGGCAAAAGTGACCTCCGTGAGGCTGGAACTCGGCGGGTGGAGATGGGCACATCTGCCCCCGTTCTCGTTACTGGAGGAGGCTCCATTTGAGATTTAATATCCTCTTGTCAGCAGAGCAGGTGCAGCGCGTTGAAGGGCTGTATTACACTGGGGCAGAGCTCAGATGCCTGTCTCATCTCTGCAGTGGGATTAGAAGCAAACACATTTCAGACATGCTGCTTTGTCTGGGTCTATAGGCAGCTGCAATGGAACATGGCTAATGGAAGGCAGAGCTGAAGCAGCTTAAAAGGTTGAACTAGTTAACTGCACCAGGTAGGAACCAAACAATGAGCATCAGTCTCATTTTAGACGTCTTCACTTCCACGGCTGTCACATCCACTGATCTGGTCATTAACATCTGCAGATCTTAATTGAAGCAACAGACACATTTCGCCAGACGGTGAAAATGCAATTTGACAAAAAACATGGAACTCGTGCACGAGTTTGGTTCTTCTGTCAAAGACATAATAATAATAATAATAATAATAATAATAATAATAATAATAATAATAATAATAATAATAATAATAATAATAATAATAATAATAATAATAATTGGCCATTGAGGTTTTTCCATCATCCCCTCGACATGTGTCGCAGGAAAAAATTCAATGTTAGAAAACATGAGAGGAGCAGTTCAATCTTCTCACAAACCTATTTCACAGCAGGACGGGAGAATTCTCAGGCACAAGAGTTGAACAAATAATAAATATATTATCGCCATCCTAGAAAGTATCGACATGAAAGAGAGGAAGCCGATCGTTTTGGAACGAAACGCGATCCCCCGCCCACTCGCATGAAACATGCAGATGATGCTGCAAGTTATGCAGGACTCTGGGTTTGCGAACCTGATTAACTATTTATCGAGTGAGCCGAGCTAAGAGCAGTTTAAACTTTAAGAGTTTACTGCACGAACACTGTCAGACTGGGCTGAAAGTCCAGCGCCAGGCTCCCACGAGCCACCGCACAAAGACCGCATGAAAAATATATCAGCGCTAAATAAAAAAGCATCCATGATTGTCGGCTAAATATTTGATGCTGTTGCATATTTCCCCCCCAACAAGCCAAGACCTTTGGCACAACATCACCACACAAATTAACCAGTCAAGTGGATGTCGATATGAATATTAATACTGACAGGACAGAGGGCAGCAAGCAGCTTTCGCACAGTATGTTCTATCTGCAAATGCAAAAGACTGTTAGAAAGGAGTTAATCAAGCGCTGCTGCGTCAGGCACGTCACCAAGCTGCCGAAACTCTGAGGCCCCGCGGCCTCGCGGCCCAGTGGGGGGTCCAGGATCTCATGGAACGCTGCTGCTCAGGCGCCTTCAGAGATGAACGTTAAAGAGCACGTTGCACCGTCTGAGAGGTGGTCACAAAAGCAGCTGGAGCTCAATTTAAGTTCAGATTTGGTCGCCTTTAGATGCAAATGATGTCAGTTTGGTTCAAACTGAGGCAGGAGAAGCTGTAAGTGGTGCCAGCCTTTGTAAAACACCACAGGTTAAAGTTTACCTCACCTCATCGCTGTGGACTAGACACAACTGAGGCTCAGAGCTACATGTGCTCTTCGTCCACATGCTGATTCTACAAGTGCCTGCTTCTCACCTGACCTGACAGCTGAACTCCACAGCCACAGACAGATTTCCAAAATAAAAGCTCCCAGTAAAAATGCTCTAAAACCAAACCCGATTCACAGACAAAGTAAAAGAACAAGGGAACTCAGTTCTAGGAGAATCCATGAATCTTTTACTAGTCTGCAGTTTCATACCCAGGACATATTATATTGTGGTGAACGCAACAGGCTTCCTTTTCTTTACTCACACGCAGCTTTGTAGGTTTGATCTGCAGCGATTCTTTACTGAGCTGCAGTTCAGACAGCGTCTGCATGAGCCTCTTTCCTCCAATGCAAAAGCAGAAGCCACAGTGGTTCAACGATAGCAGCTGGAGGAGGACGTGGTTACGAGTCCTGGGTTCTGACAGAACAGGACCCACTGTTCTGTCACTCTGGCCCCGTCCCATCACCCAAAGAGACGCGCTCAGGTTAATTGGTGGTCAAATTGCCCGTTAGTGCGAGTGTCAGGAAATGGATGGATCCGAATGTGCTCAAAGTAGAATCAAACAACAATGAGACTGAGTGGTACTTTTTATTTATGTCCCACAGATGTTTTACCTGCTGACAGAGAAATCCCAAATAAACTATAGCTCTTGTGTAAAGAAGCACATCTGCCTTATTAATCTTCTTGTGGCCATATGCCAGCGCGTTAAAACAGCGCTGTCATGCATGTTAAGTATATGCTAATACAGCTGCTGGTGTAATTGACTGGTTGAACATTGAGCCGTCTACACAAGGACACACTCAGCACAACGAACGCTGTCATTAGTTTGCACCGTATGTTAAATGTGGCGTGACTATATCACTGAACTACTAGTAACAAATCATTACTGGGATTAGGATCTGGACCTTTTCCCATTATTGTAATTACACAGCCAAACAAAAGGAAGCAGCGTCTCATGGTGGTAAAGCACTGGTTCCAGTCCGACTCCTGTAAGTGGTGCCCACGAGCCAAACAGGAGCAATTAACACAACGCTGGCTTCCAGGCGCTGGTTTCTAACTGGTTGCCTTTTAATTAGTAATAATTACAGAGCATTTCGTACCAGCACTGTCAGCAACAGGCCTTCATATTTGTCATGCTGCCGCTGAATGTGTACTTTAGAAGCCATAATCGCATTTCGCCATCACGGCGCCGAAGTTGTGCCTCTCAAGGTCAGCGCTTCCCATCTTGTCCCATCAGCTTTTATCAGGCGGTAGATAAAGCATGAAGGATTCTCTTGTGGGCTAAGTACATGCAGGCAGCGTGAACCGGGTCTTCTGTCTTTAAGCCGAGGGCAGTCAACTTATTTTATCTGATGGGGAAGCAAACAAACAGGCTGCCAGGCAAACAGCGGGGGAGGCGGCCGCGGTCGGAACCATGGAAGCCTGACGACACCACCCGCAAACAGGAGGGAGAGCGGCGCCGGACGCGTCAAAGTCTGGGTTTCAGACCCAGAGTAAATGCGCCTGAAAACAACGGACTTATTCAACTTTGTGACGACTGCACGTGATGGAGCTGCCGTCAGACGGTCGCCCTGACTCCACCTTCCGTCTCCGTGCGGCTCTGGTTTCAGCTCTTTGCTCCTCAAAGGCTCCTGCGCCGGAGCTTGTGAATAAAAAAGGCTCTCGGGGGAAAAGGAATAACGAGGTGAACGTACAGCGTTCCTGCTCCTGGTTTATTTAGTCCAGTCCGGTTCTCCTTTTCAGGAGCGGAACCGCGGCCCGGTTCCTGACGGGCTCAGTGGAGGCACATCATCGTCCTCTTCCCCTTCACACAGTCCAACAGCGTTTGACTGCAGCCGACAGCACCTGCTGCTCCGCTGCAGCAGCTGATTACAGTGGTTTCAAAGAAACCTCCTGTAGCAGTAAATGCAGAGTTATTCTAGTTAATGGTAAGGCTTCAGTACCGAGCTGTTGGTACAGAATCCCAGCCTAAGATGCTCCTCGGGAGCCTGTTTGGTGACACTATCACCATTAGTGACATTGGATTTCAAGGTATTTTAGAATAATGTGTTGATAATATTACAAATCAGCTGCGCTCACTAGATATTTTTTCAATAAGCTGCTGAAGCATTTAATTCAGTAAAATCCTGCAGTGTTTCTGCTTCACAACACCGTTAAGAGACTCCTCACTGGTGTGTATGATTCACTGTAACCGCTGTGCTGCATGCTAATGAATTTAAATAGCAAATTAGCCTGACATGAAACAGGCACGACACAGCGAGCTCGTGGTACGTATCAAGCAAACAACATGCCTACAGGAGCGTTCAAATCGCTTTCTCTCTCTAATCTACTCCGCTTTGATGGCGGCGTCCCAGTAAACAGACACTGCGCATTGTTTTCACAGATCCGTGATGCCTTCAGTTGTTGAGCAGTGAATAAAAAAGCTGAGTGACAGGCTGAATGGCAGAGAGGGGACCTGTTGTAGGGTCTTAATCTGAATCGCCGGCGCATCTGAACAAAGCAAAGACGACGGAGTAAAACAATAACATTTATTTATTGATTCATAGGTTATACATTTCATGATATAATAGCGATATATTATTATTGGCAAAGATACTATAGTCCAATAGCATTTCTATACATAAATACAAAATCTGAGGTAGGGCCTCAAAGATTGATGACATTCAAAATAAATAAATGCATCTCACATTTATGATATATATCTTCTGCTTTTTTTTTTTTACATCTCACACAGGATTTAAAACATATTTGCTGTATATCTACTCTCTATTTTCAAATCAAAAGGATGATGGGCTTTTGGAGGCACATATCTATATCCATAGGCAGCAGTGCCTCACGTAGAACACACAGAAATATGACATTACTCAAGTAATTAGAAATTTAACCTATGCACTCATAGGTCACACGATAAAGTGCCGGAAAAGACACGACAGACATAACAATAGGTGTACTGGTACCATAGGAGACAGACGAGAAGCTTTTTTTCAGTGATGTTATTTTGAAGTACATACAATATTCTACTATTAGAGGACATCTACTGTATAAGGCCAATGGTTACCTGAAGATGTGTCGTAACGTATTGGCAAACATCAAGGAACACTACATGGGATATAAATGGCAGTATCTCAACCTCCTATATGCAGATGATACGATCCTTTTTTCTTCTAAGTTTTTTTTTTGTTTTGTTTTGGCTAAAACCCTAGTGAAAGATCTCCTTCTTTGGTTACCTAAACTGCCTAAAGTTGACTTGGAGGCAAAGCAAAGAGCCAGGAACTATTTTTTAGTCTTTTTTTTTTCCTTCCTCCTCCGTACGAAGGACGACGTCAGCCCTCCGTGTCTTAGTATTATGTAAAACCAAAAGTTTCCTAAAGTAAACATGCACAGACTTATTCTATTGAGAGAGAAAGGACACTGAGTTACGGCAACACAAACTGCACATGCAAGCGTGTCAGGGTTACATTATATGAAGCCACGTGGTTTTAACTGAACCCTAAGCTGTTTTTTTTTTGTTTGTTGTTTTTTTTTCCTCAAAACGAACGCAGAGAAGCCCAGTAGGAATGCGAACACAAATCATACAGCTGTTCCATTGCAGCCCTAATTGGAATCCCCTCTGTCAGGCCACAAAAGGCTTTCACCATTCACAAAGAAAAACGCGCGTGACGTCAACACCGCAGCTCGTCACAAACCCTCGTGTCCAGCGGAACAAACGGAGAGAAGCGGCAAGCTGATGCATTGTGGGAAAAACGGGGGCGCCTACTGCATAAAAGCTGCTTCTTCCGGTGACTGGCCATGCAAACATCTGACTGACAGTAAAGCGGAGCTCAGTAAAACTAACACGGAGACACGAACACGCACGCGCACGCGCACACACACGCTACGCTCAACTTGGAACAAATAGAATCGTAAGGAAAGCAACACTGGAGCAAGCAACTATTTACCAACAGGGCGTTTGTGCTCATTAATTGATTCTCTTTTGCTTTCGAACCAAAGTCACACCTGTGCTATTGTCAAGTCAAGATTAGGAAAAGCGATGGCTTGAAGAAGTCGTCAAGGACCTTTACAGTCTGAGCTACTGTTATTGCATCCGCACCTGCAGCCTCCGTTAACAACACTTGAGCCTGCGGTGTTAAAAGCGTACGGGACTTGGTGTCGACACGAAAATGCAAATCCGAGCGGTCAAAGCGCGGAGACGACTAATTGCTTCTGAGCGGTTACGTGCTTTGAAGGTAATTGCTCGGCCCACGAGGTAACGATGTGCCGTCTGTCACGTGGCAGCGTGGACGGAGGAGCCGAGGGCCGGTACCGGAGCGGCACCGGACCGGTCGGGAAACACACCGACAACGGCTCATTTGTGCTGATGTCGCCCTAAAAGCACAACTTAAAGGGAAATATGCTGCAAACCACAGTCGGCGAGTTACTCCCGTGGACGACAGCGAGCAGAACTTCAGTTATATTCAAATGAGACTGATCCGCGTATCGACAGCTCAAAAGCCAGTTTAATTTCCAGGTGATTACAAGCGCTGAAACGTTTCAGAAGGATAATTATCTATTTATTGTTCGGTTTCTAACTGCGTCAAAATAAAACCTCATCTCCAGCTACAGTGGATGAAGGTGAAGCCACTCACGCTTCCTACATAATAATCACACGGACGCTGCCGAGGTCGGCGGGAAGCGGCGCGAGACTCCTCGGCCTCCGCCGCCATCATCATCATCGCGTGGGCGCCTCGAGCCGCTACCCACGCGCTACTGATCCCACAGAACCTGCGGCGCGGAGTCTGATGAAGTCGAGTTTACCTGAGACCCTGTTTTCATGGACACGGAGAGGCAGAGGTGTGATGAGCTCTACCACAAACGACGAGAGACGAAGCTTCCTGGAGGGAGGACGCTATTTTCTACTCTAATCCTCATCTACTCACACACGGCGGCGGCTCCTAACGTCGTGAGGACGCGACGACACACACGAACTACGTGAAGATACTTCGAAGAGGCGTAGACTTTGTACAGCGCGTAGCGGGAGCGACGCGCACGCTCCCGTCACGCCGGTGATGCGGCGGTCACGAAGGAATGGCTTCTCACCGCAGCCGGACGGGTTCACAGCACACACAGCGACACGCACGGACGAAGACACACGTGTGTGACGGGGACGCGATCGGGTCGGGACGCGAGACTCACAGGTCAGACAGGAAATGAAGGAGGACACGAGTCCAGGAGGGGACGGGCTGCTTCACACTATGACGATGGAGAGAGGGGCGATCACGCGGTCTGCAGGTTCCGACAGAACTGGACCCGTCATGGTTCTGATCCGAGGCCAAAGTGAGTCCACTGGACGCAGTGAAGGTGGACGCGTCTCTACTGTGACTACGGACGCACGAACTGCGTCTAGTCTAATCTACTTGTGACAGAGCAAGAGACTGAGCTGCAGCTAGTGTGAATACAGTAAATGCTGCGTAACAGGAACAAGGTGAACGGTGAATCCCGCATCGCTGCTGCTTTTCTTTCCCTTTTTTTATTATTTGTTTTTGCTGATGGAGTTTTCTACACAGACGGAACGAAACACAGATCCTCGTTGAACCTCTGTTCTCCTGCTTCCACCACGATGATGTC
This sequence comes from Betta splendens, assembly GCF_900634795.4. Classification (NCBI taxonomy): domain Eukaryota; kingdom Metazoa; phylum Chordata; class Actinopteri; order Anabantiformes; family Osphronemidae; genus Betta; species Betta splendens. The sequence goes on along the minus strand of NC_040883.2, from coordinate 2,996,834 downwards.
ACAGACACACACACACACACACACACACACACACACACACACACACACACACACACACACACACACACACACACACACACACACACACACACACACACACACACACACACACACACACACACACACACACACACACACACACACGGTGAGGCCGGTAACGCTGCAGTCTGATCCACTTCCTTTCATGATGCAGTTTTTCTATTGGAATAAAGGTTCGTGGGGACGGGTTACGGACGGATCATGACTGGGAGGCGATCGGAGAAGCAGCATCGGAGGAATGCACTCCACCTGGCAGCAACGACCACTCCTCCCTCAGAGAAGAGACATGACAGAGGGAGGAAGCCCGTCGCACAACCACAGTACAGGAAGAGAGCGAGGGGGAGAAAGAGAGAGGGGGGGGGGAGTACATGGACAGCAGGGGCAGAGCGGGAGCGGGTGCGGTGGGGGTGGAGCTACTGGTAGGAGCCCAGCTGGAAGTCCTTGGGGGGCAGTTTGAGGCCTAGAGAGCTGGTTCCCAGAGGGTCGATCATGTTCTTGTAACGTTCCCCGCGGTGCTTCATCAGGAAAGGGCCCCAGTCGGGCTGAGGCGAGCAGACCAGCTTCAGGCGCTGCAACGGAGCACAGAGCAGGTTTATAGTGTGAACACCAGCTGTGCACAAAAGCTCCCGCTTTTACAGCTGTTCGTCCTCTCACAGACACCGATACGACACAGTCTGATCCTTGTTCTGCTCAAAGACCCCGACACACGTGGTCTGAGAAATCGATCCTGCCAATCAATACACGAGCTGGTTCAAGTATCCGTTTGACTCGCAGTGTGTGATGCTTGTGCAGCTAAAACTGGTCACATGTCAATAAATCATGAATGAGGCCCATCACAAAAACTGGTGCAACGTATTCAAGTTGAGTGGCTTCATCTCAAACTGTGTACTTTGCTCCGAACCGCGCTCGTCCTATTTCATTCTCTCTCAAAGTCTGTTTCTCCCAAGAGGAAATATCAGCGTTTTAGGGACTAAGTTGATCCCATGAACCAAGCGAAAAAACAACCCAAATCATTTATCTGCAGCTTTAGTTTCCTTGTAAACATCGAGCAGCACAGGCTGTTTGCACTAATATCCCACAAAGTCTCTCCCAATAAGAAAACAAACACCTGATGACTGCATTTATTGCAGCCATGCAAATAAAAGGAATGTAAATGACGGAGGCCGCTGTCAGAGCCGCCGAGGAAACAGAGACATTAGAGCCGGCATCGCTATTATCATCATCATCATCATCATCATCATCCATTACTCAGAGTATTTAAAAGGGAGCGGCCAGAGAGCTGTCCAAATCAGTCAGACCAACTCTTTTCTAGTGACGGATGACACTGTGTGTGTGTGCGTTTGTGTGTGTGTGCGTTTGTGTGTGTGTGTGCGCGTGTGTGTGTGTCTGGGCAAACACAGAACACACGACAGCGTCACCGCGGCCTCGTGGCAGCCATTACCTCGATGATGGAGCCGGGGGCAAGGTGCATCTTAATGACGAACATAATGGGGATCCAGATGACGGAGCAGATGACCATGAGCCAGCCCAGAACCATGGACCAGGTGGGGTACGTGTAGTCCTCGTACGTCATTACCTTCCACTGGTAGAGGCTCAGGCACAGGATGCCCTGCAGAGAAATGAGACGCCGCTGTCAATAAACTGCCCCTTTAAAGTTTAAACGTGTGTCCACATGTTTAGCGCATATAAACACAAATGACCAGATTTAGCTCCCAGACTTAAAACTCAACAAAGACATTCACTTTCAGCCACTGTTGGAGGTTCCTCCTCCAGAACTATGAGACCTCTGGGTCAAAGGTCACCGTCAGTTAGCAGAGAATGATGACAAACGCCTTGAAAGACCATCTGTGCTAATTGGTCCCAAACCTGCGGGCGTGTTGTGACTTAGTGGATGTGAAGACATCACCTCTACAGCAGATCTCCTCCCAGAGCTGAGCTGAAGTCACATCCAGCAGCTGAAGCTGAGCCAGACGCACAATGGAAATTTAGACTTTCCTTTTGACTATATGCACAGTGAGTTCAAAGGAAGGACAGAGTTGAAAGGAAATCTCCTGTCTGCAGGAAATTTGTCTGAGAATTATTACAAAAAGAGACGAACAAGGAAAACAAATATATATATAAAGAAAAGAAGCCAGACGGAATTAGATTAGCCGGAGTTCTGCATCGCTGAGCTCCCAGAGGAAATGTGATCTCCTCCAGAGCAGCAGGACGACCCGACTGCTGCTCCATTTGTCTCCGTCGCCTCTGCTTTGAGGCTACAGCGCCTTCCATTACCAAAACTAGCACTGATGATGATGGTGGTGATGATGATGATGCCTAGTGTCCGGCGCTGACGTGGTTTAAACACTGCTGCTTGGTTTACGCAGACTGAATCAAAAACAGAGAATGTTGCTGTCTGGATATAAATGTACTGTATGTGGGGTTTTTGTGGCAGCTGAACTGACGTCACACAAACTATTTGGCAGGTGCTATTGTGAAAAACACAAACAACTTAACACTCAGTGACATGACAGGAATTGGAAAGAAAAATAATTTTCGATTCCAGTGTAACAGGAGCAATTTCGTCCTTGTTCCTTTCCAATTGTGAATCAATGAACTTGAAAGGCTGCACTGAAAATGGAAACGTTTCAAGCTGCACATGTCTGTGTGTGTGTGTGTGTGTGTGTGTGTGTGTGTGTGTGTGTGTGTGTGTGTCATGAGTAAAAACAAACACACCGTCAGAATCGTTGGAGTCACAAAGGCCCAGCAGAGTCTCCAGAATCGGTTTGGCTGGAAACCAATCATCATTTCAATGTCTTCGCAAAATCTCTGTAGACCTGAAAAAAAAATAGAGTGAGAGAGAGAAATGAAATATCAGAAGAGAAATGGTAACGAATCGGGCAGAGGAGACACAGAGAGTGACCTGGGTTTAATAAGGTCCCTTAAAAAAGATCAGCAAATTCAATCCATCCTCACGAGCTTGTGCATGTGTGTGTGTGTGTGTGTGTGTGTGTGAGAGAGACAGAGAGAGAAAGAGAGAGAGAGAGAGAGAGAGAGAGAGAGAGAGAGACAAAGAGAGAGAGAGAGACAAGGAGAGAGAGAAAAAACGACAGAGAGAAACAGAGAGAGACAGAGAAAGAGAGAGAGAGAGAATCAGTTTTCATTGTCCCTGAGACAAAGCGTGGGAGCAGATGGCTTCATTCCTTTGCTTTTATTGACGGATAACAGTGAGTGACAGTGAAAAGACAGAGTCGCACAATCATTTCAATATGTCACCTGTACTGATGCTCTGACAAACTGAGGCAGAGCCATTTGCTTCGCTTCCTGGCACCAGCCTCCTGACACTCACCTGAGCTCTGGGCCTGTGTGTCTGTGACACAGACGTCACAGCAGAGACACCTAGTGGCCGCCGCAGGAACAACAGGTCATACTTCACTGGTCCATTCAAACAGTTCAGGTTTCCTGAGTTATTTTTGCTGTATTTTACTTTTGGAGCATGTGACAGATGTGTTTAACAGCAGGTCATTGGATGAAGGTGAACCCTCTGTACTCACCGTAGAGGTAGGAGATCCCCACAAGCTCAAAGATGGCGATGATGACCAGAGAGTAGGAGGCTGCGAATGTGTCCACCAGCTGCAGCATGTACATCCCATTCTGTCACAAAGCAAACATGAAAGTAACGTTCACACATCCAACATCCCCCTCCTTCGTCACAAGTCGGTGCGATCACAAGAAAGGACACGCAGAACTCCCTCGGGCCGGGTTTTGCCATCTGAAGCTGTGTGTGGGGATTTTAATAAGTCTCAGTCTCCCTTGATCCGCTCGCTGAGCCTTCACTCTGAGCGCTCGGCCTGGCTTCACATGCAGAAATCTGTTGACTCATTCAAGCACAGGCGTCGGAGGGTCCAACGAGGGCCCAGATCAGCGCGTTTGCGTGTCCTACCTCTGTGATCATGGGGAATCCCAGGATGAAGAAGGAGATGCAGCAGACCAGGGTGAAGAGCGGCTTGTGTTTCCTCAAGTATTTGGGATACTCGTCCGACACGGAGGTCACGATGGTCTCGATGGTGGCGAACTGGAACGGAGACGAGGGGGAGCGGAGGGTGAGGAATCAGGGAGAGAAAAGGGAGGGCAGAGAACGGAGGAGACGAGGGGGGAGGAAGAGGAGGAAGGTTATCATAGCGTTAAATCACACCAGCGCTGCTTTTGTCTGTTTGTTTCCTATTCATCCAACGAACGCGCGTTTACTGTAACAAAGGGCATTATTCCAGCCACGAGCACGAGCGGATGAGGAAGCGAATCAATGTGAGGGCTTTAGATTAAAGCAGAGACGTGACGGGTGAAGCTGGAGCGCAGGTAAACAAATGAAACACAACGGTGAGAGGAGCTCAGACCCAGAGGACGGTCGGAGCGTGAATCCATCACGTCTGCGCTCGTCCTCCTCAGCTCCCACAACTAATTTCCCGTCCACGTCCCGAGCTCATTACCACCGAGCTTCTGTCTACAACAAAGCCAGCAGCTCCCGGCTCAGAGTCACATCATCATTTACTGTTGCTGCTGACGCGCGGCTTAATGCGCCCCCGTGCCCTCCGCTCGGCTCAGGAGCAGCTCAGGAGCCGCTCAGGAGCAGCTGAGGAGCCGCTCAGGAGCAGCTGAGGAGCAGCACAGGAGCCGCTCAGGAGCAGCTGAGGAACAGCACAGGAGCCGCTCAGGAGCAGCTCAGGAGCAGCACAGGAGCCGCTCAGGAGCAGCACAGGAGCAGCAGAAAAACAGCTGAGGAGCAGCTGAGGAGCAGCACAGGAGAAGCTGAGGAGCAGCTCAGGAGCAGCACAGGAGCCGCTCAGGAGCTGCTCAGGAGCAGCAGAGAAACAGCTGAGGAGCAGCTGAGGAGCAGCACAGGAGAAGCTGAGGAGCAGCTGAGGAGCAGCTGAGGAGCAGCTGAGGAGCAGCAGAGAAACAGCTGAGGAGCAGCACAGGAGAAGCTGAGGAGCAGCACAGGAGCAGCTCAGGAGCCGCTCAGGAGCAGCTGAGGAGCCGCTCAGGAGCCGCTGAGGAGCCGCTCAGGAGCCGCTCAGGAGCAGCTGAGGAGCCGCTCAGGAGCAGCTGAGGAGCAGCACAGGAGCCGCTCAGGAGCCGCTCAGGAGCAGCTGAGGAGCCGCTCAGGAGCAGCTCAGGAGCAGCAGAGAAACAGCTGAGGAGCAGCTGAGGAGCCGCTCAGGAGCAGCTGAGGAGCAGCACAGGAGAAGCTGAGGAGCAGCTGAGGAGCAGCTGAGGAGCAGCTCAGGAGCAGCTCAGGAGCAGCTCAGGAGCAGCTCAGGAGCAGCTCAGGAGCAGCTCAGGAGCAGCTCAGGAGCAGCTCAGGAGCAGCTCAGGGCTCTTGGAGGCCCAGCTTTATCTGGAAGTGTTTGCTCAGGACTCTGCGTGGAGGAGGTCTGGCCTTTAGCAGAGACTCTAGGTGTCACTCTAGGTGGAACCGACACAGTCCAGACAAATAGAAGCTGCTTGTGGCTGCGAAACCGGTGGCTCGTTAGCTGCTACGGCTAACGAGCGCCGAACAAAGACTGAAGGCCTTTCACAAGCTGTCAGTATTTGCAAGGCAAGTTTTCGTGTTTGAAATAACTTATTATTCTGTCAGCTTCATGATTACAAACTGTGAATCTCTGATTTGTAATAGAGTAGTACTGATGTACTGAGTACTGATGAATCACCATTATTATTATTATTATTATTATTATTATTATTATTATTATTATTATTTATGTTAAAGGCTGTAAAAATGTTTTTAATCAAGTTGATTTGATTCGATGTAATAGTCAAGCCGTCATTTTAGATGAAGCATTATAAATGTGCAGAGCTGCTTCATCTGACCTGTTGTTGCCACCACTGACCTCACTGCAGCGGAGCAGGTTCAGGGCGTCTGCTGTTTAGTCGGTACCATTAGAACACGTTTGAAATTGGGAGGTGGAACCGTACTCGGGTTCACGCCAACGCTGTTGTTGTTGCAAAACTTTAAGGTCAACTTGGTTTAATTCACTCCAATCACGCTCCTCCTTGTGCCGAGTACCTGCAGCGCTGCAGCACTTCAGCTGAAATCAGTCGCAGTGGGTGGAGAGCACGCGTAATTATGTTAATTGGGTCAATGTCAGTGTTTGTACGGAGCTGGAGGCGCCGCTGAAGTCGAGTTTTTACTTTGGAGCAAACAATGTCAAGACGCGCTCATCATTTCCAGCAGAAACATCACTCACGTCGAATTGGGAAACTGTGTTTTCTAACAAGGAGAAATGTCTAAAAGCAGAATAAACCTGCTCCTTCCTTCAGTCTAACGGCTGAGATTGAATCCAAATCCCTGGTTTATGTTACCGTGTGACACTGACACAGACAGGAGGCGGTGGCTGTTTGCAATCATGGACCGTGCAGCTCCACTGATTCCATGACACGTTCAAGTCCCGACTCTTCCACCTGCAGCTCGTCAGCTCTGAGTTGGTTCATGTTACATGGGTCAAATACACAATAGTTTCCTTCCACTTCCTGTCCAACAATCAGACTAATCGCCTGTATTTATGTGTCCAAAACACTGTAATCTGAATATTATTGTGGCTCAAAATGTGTCAGACGTGGTGGCAGTGATGTGTCAGAATTTCCACCTCTTTATTGTGAGGACTCATGTTGACACACACTCAGATTAAAGGGCCTGTAGTTCGTTACCATGGTATCCAGGCCCAGAGTCAAGAGCATGAGGAAGAAGATGATGGCCCAGAAAGGAGACAGGGGAAGTCTGGTCAGAGCTTCTGGATACACCACGAACGCTATGCCTGGACCTGAGAGGCGCACACACACACACACACACACACACACACACACACACACACACACACACACACACACACACACAGTACGTATAGAGGACTTGAGCTTTTATTCTATGAGCAGAGCTGCTGTTGCATTAGTTTTGCAGCTTACCTTCATCTGCCACTCTCTCTATCGGCACCTTCAACTCATGGGCCATGAAACCAATGACTGAGAAGATGACAAATCCAGCAAATATACTGGTGGCACTGTTTGTACATGTCACTATGATCGTGTCCCTGCAGGAAAAACAGAAGAGCGAGAGCGAGAGAGAAAGAGAGAGAGAGAGAGAGAGAGGCTAAATGAGCCACCAGCAGCATTACAATGTTTAAAAGATGAAACAAGTGTGTATTACATAAGGCGCTTGTCTTTTGTGTTAAGTGTTGTGTAGACACACTGATGCGGCATCCAACAGTGCCATCTGGTGGTGGGAACAGGAAATAACTGCAAACAGCGGGCGCTGCAGCATTGTGCAATACATCGGGTTCACGGAAGAGGGCGCTCTGGCTCGTTTGGCAAAGTGTGCGTCTAAAAAAACAGGGACTGTTCATTCCCACAGGGCACGAGTGCTTGTACTCGTAAAGGGTTTTATAGTAATACTTGAAAAATGTGTTTGCGTGATAAGTGTTGCAGATATTTGCATTAAAACCAAAACTAAAGTTCCAGGCGGAGAGAAAAGAGTTGAAACAGTGGCTCCAACGTCAGCGCCAGAAAGAGAAACAGAGCTGACATTTACCGACTCTGTCTGTGGTCAGTTCGAACGTGCCAGACGCGTGGTTCACCTCTCGAGTGTTTACCTGTAGCAGTTATTGTGAAACTTATTGTACGACGACAGCGTGATGAGGCCTCCCCACGCAGCCGACAGCGAGAAGAAGATCTGCGTGGCCGCGTCCTTCCACACCTGCAGACAAAGAGCAGGGCAGCGTCAGACGAGTGCGCGGCTGCGTGCGGGTCGGAACCAGCCCGTCCGGTACCTTGGCGTCGTTGAGCTTCTCCCACTTGGGCGTGATGAAGTAGAGGATGCCGTCACCGGCCCCGGGCAGAGTCACTCCTCTGATCAGGAGGATGACCAGCACCACGTAGGGAAACGTGGCTGTGAAGTAAACCACCTGAGCAAAGGGGTGAGAGGTGCGATCAGACCTAGAAGACTCCACCTCACGTCACGGTGACGTCACAGCTGGAAACGCCGGAGCCCGTGTGCAGTTAGAGGCTGGATGGATGCGGGGGTCGCTGTCTTCCTACTGCACGTGTGACACGATATTTTGTCTCAGCTGATGTGCGTGACGTCACCGCATCCAGTAGAGGGCAGCACCGACTAAGAATTCTGCTCTGAAGTTACGCTTGATGCATTTACCTTCACATAAAATTCCATCTACAGTTGAGGGCGTAATTATTCATACTTCTGAAGTTACTTTCATCCAAACAGCAATTTGGAAGTGACTCAGGCTTCTCTCAAAAAATAGTAAGATGATTTACAAGAGGCACCATTGTGTAAAAATGATTACTCATCTTTTATTTTTATTATATTTATATTTACTTTTAAACACAAAGGGGCATTTTCCTAATTATTCATCACTTCCCGTGATCACTAGAAAAGCCTTTATTGGCTGTTCCAGCAATCAGACGCTTCCTATAACTGCTTCTTTCACCCTTTCAGGTTGGAGGATCTCCTCCAAGAGATAAGTAATCATTTTGTCCACAATGATGCTTCTTGCACATCATCTTATTCTCTTTTGAGAGAAGCCTGTGTTATTTTTAGATAAATAAAACATGCTGATTGAATAAAAGTAACTAGAATTTGCCAGTAACGACTGTACATGCTGTGTTTTCTTAAATCCTAAGAACATCCTGCTTTTTTTATTACCAGCATGGAATCACACAGGCTTATAAAATAAATAGTTAATCTTCAGTTTCGTTTTGTTTCTTTCTCTCATCAACAGCTTTGCTACCTTTCCTGAAGACTTGATTCCTTTGGCTAGAGACGCGTAGACAATGAGCCAGGCCAGGAAGAGGCATCCTGCCAGAGGCCAGCGGAGGTCTCCTGGGTATTCAATGCCTTTAGAGATGTGCAACACATTGTACCTGCAGGTGTGAACCCAAACTATCCGTTAATAAAAAACACAATAAACAGCACAACCAAGAAATGCTCTCATTTATTTAACCATGAATGAATATAGTAAATTATGAGTTTCTCTGCCACAACATGTAAAAACTTCCTCAAATCACAGCTCAGTCCAAAGCAGCTTTTCTCGTCACTCCTAGTTTTATTAATTTTGCAGAGGACTATAAGGACTATATATATATATACACACTGTATATACTGAGGCCTATGTGTAAAACTCTTAAAAGCGCTAGTTTTTCTTATCAAATATCACATTCAAGCCTGCACTCACTTGAAGTACTCCTCGCTGGGGCTGACGTACGTCTTGTTAGTGTCCACTGTCATGTTTATCAGTTTGCTCAAGTTTCCCACAGCGTTTGCAGACAGACAGAAAGACGAGTTCCTGACAGACGTGTGGTTTCTGTCCCGCAGGATGCACGAGTCTGTTCCAATCACAAACCAGTACAGGTCAACTGGGAGAGACTGGCAGAGTGGGTTAGTTTAAAGCTACAGCTCAGACGTTCATACTGAAAGTGAAACACATGGATGTGGGTTTTAAAGGAGGCTGCAACACAAAATGGCAGATCACAAATAACAAACCCAGATGATGCAGATTGTTTTATCCTTTTCATGTAACTCAAGTTTGTTAAGTTGTCCCTGCGGCACAGGCAGAAAATGTAAATGCCTTTGTTTTACCTTAAATTAAATATACTGTTCATTTTAATTTCACACGAAAACACCAACAATACGCGTTACGGTTGAGATTTCTGTAACAAATTAGGTGAACGCCAACATTTTATATGGCAGAACACAAAGATAAACATTTTGGATTTTAACATATGAAATGGAAACGTTTTAAGGCTCCATGCAAGGATTTTCTACCCTGATATGATCATAGTAGCATGAATAAACCTGCAAACATTTTACATCCTACTGTGCAGAAAATATGAATATAAATGTGTGTTTCACAGCTTACATTTACTTGTTTTTTGTTCAGAATACATTCTGTTATTTTCCTCATTCATGGGATTGAAAATAGATTGAGAGAGAGAGAGAGAGAGAGAGAAACTACGCTGTGGAGTGGAGGTGCAGTTCGTGCAGCAGCCGCCAGGGGTCAGTGTGGGGCTCACTGCAGCACTGCAGCAGCTCCGTCTGTACAGTAAATTTGTCAAGCAAGCAGTTTTTGTGCTGATTTCACAGAATCGCTAGAGGAAAATATTACCCCAAATTAGCTTCATTTCGATATTTATTTGACGGGAATCGACGTGAAACGAATCCTAGTCAACATTTTCTCACGATCAACACAAATTGGTAGTAAATTCAGACGTATGCAGAGCAGTTCAACGCCAGAGAACAAACACGACTCATTAATAACACTTTTAAAATGACGTGTTTAAAAAAGTGTTTCCTTCCTAATATGTTTTATTTGAGCCTCTCCTGTCACATTATCAGCAGGTTTCACTAAACACGAGCCTACAGATGAATGAAAGGCTGCGGATTCGAGGTGTTGAAGGTGAAAACACCGCAGAGATCACAGGTCAGGATTCATTATACTGCAGAACACCTCAGCCGAGCGGCTCGTGACGCATTGCGCATTGTGGAGACGGGGCTGCCGTTAGTGTATGTGTGAGTAAGTGTGTGTGTGTGTGTCTTACCTAACAGCAGCATGTCTTTGTCCTTACATTCCTGCGTGTTCCACTCATTCCTACAGTTAGCCCATGGCAGTGAGCCCTTCAACGAAGCGAACAGGTAGTACAGTGTCCAGCACATTATAATGTTATAGTATATGGCTATCAAGACAGATATTATCAACATGGCAATCCCGCAACCTAAAATAAATAAATGAGACGAAATATATAAATTACTCTTAAGAAACGTAGAGAACTCGTTGTGATAAGACATGAGCTTTATTTTGAAATTGTTCTCAGCTGATTACTTGTGGCAGGTTACCTTGCAGCGCTGGGATGCATTTCCACACTGACACGGGCCCTTGGCTGGCGAACTGGCCCAGGGAGACCTCCAGCAAAAAGATGGGGATCCCGGCGATGCCCAGCATCGTCAGGTAGGGAATCAAAAAAGCCCCTGCAAGGAAACGAACCAGAGGCTGCAACGCGCACTTTACGAGAACAAAACGCCTAAAACGGCGCAAAACTCTAAAAATGGCGATTATCAGTCACTTAAATTGCGCGGAAATAGCATAGTACTATTTTCTCACCGTTTTTGCTGCATCTTTCGATTTTAATGATAACAACCATTCAAACATATGCGGTTCCACCGCATGTAAGATACAACCCCAACAAATACACGTTAAATATTAATACGCGACTAAAGAAACCAGGCCTTCAACGAGAAAACCTTTTGTTTCTGCTCCGGAATGAACTCTTACCTCCACCGTTTTGGAAGGCAAGATAAGGGAACCTCCACACGTTCCCCAGTCCCACCGCATATCCCACCATGGACAGAATAAAATCCAGTTTATTGGACCAGTTACCTCTGGCCTTATTTTCATCTCCTCCCTCATCATCATCATCGTCAGCCTAATAAGAAAAAACATAAATCCATTTAGCAAAATATTTCTCCCTGGTAATAATATTATTAATAATAATAATAATAATAATAATAATAATAATAATAATAATAATAATAATAATAATAATAATAATATATAACATACAATTATATATTAAAAAATATTTGTGATGCCACACACTTCCAGATCTGTGCCGCACACTTTAGATGTGAACCGCACACTTCCAGACATGAAGCCACAGTAACTACTGGCTTTCTAATTTATCGTTCATTCCACGCAGACGCATCGGAGTCATTGACGCCTCCATAGAACTTATGTGAGGATACAGGCCCAGGATGACAAGAAGCTGCTTTACATTACATCCTAAATCACAGACAACAAACTAGACAATAATAGACACGAACTCTAATAAACTAACAATCACGGGGGGTTTTAGCACCACTGCATCATCATCTGATGTCAATGAATGAGTAAATGAATGAAAAACACTGCATCAGTGATCAAAGTGAATAGACAGAGTTCTGCGTGTGCGTGTGTACGTGCTAGTGTACAGACACGGGGTGTGTGCGCGCGCGGGAGGGGGGTTCTCTGGGTGTGGGAACAATCCGCAGTCTTACGCACAGCGCTGTCTGTCAGAACACCTGGGCGTGTGGGACGTACCACGCGATTCTGCTCAGAGCAGGGGACGCCGGGAGGAAACAAATACACGGAATTCACTTTAAACGAGACACGAGAATTCATTCACCGATTATAATCTTCAGGCGACTGAAAAAATTCTGACGTTGGGCCTGGACTGGTTCCGACTGCTGCAGAGCAACGAGTCAAACGGACCAAGATCCACCCGAAATACCGCTTATGACGCTGTGCGCCCGGAGGCCTGACCCGGTGTAACACACACACACACACACACACACACACACACACACACACACACACACACGCACACACACACGCACACGCACGCACACGCGCACACGCACACGCACACACACACACACACACACACACGCACACGCACACGCACACACGCCTGTTTGTAAAGGAAATGAGCCACAGTCGTGGGGTTTGAGCAAACACAGCCTGAATCACGGGGAGACAAAGTAATGACACCACCTGCAGCATCTTCTAAGCAGCTCAGGCCCCGTGAAGCATTTCTGCCCCACGGCCTCTGATCATTGCTCCATTCTTAGGTCATGACCCGAATGTCAAGTCAGCAGCGTCCACCATCTGTAACTCAGGGGTTATAGTTATAGTTCAGACGCATCTATGCACAGATTAAACCACGAACCGGGGGACATCACATTCAAGGCGCGAGTCTTAGTTACAGCACTGACTCAACTCAGACTCGCGCGTCTCACGCCCGCAGCGCTGATCCCCGCAGCTCCGCGCGCTGCTGAGAGCTCCCCGGGGTCGCACCTTCCCCGTCTGCGGCCACCAGGTGAATCCAGCCAGCTTTCTTATCGGCGACACGCCGAAGCCCCCCCGCCCCCCGCCCCCCGCCGGCCGCTGCGCTGTGCGCTGAGGAGACGGCTCATTTAGCTGACTTACCCCCGCAACGGTGCCGGGCTGAACAGACGTGTTCCCATCTGTTCCCAGTATGATGGTGGTCTGGCTCATGGCCGTCCAGTTCGCCGCCGTGTTGTTCTGCTCCGAGCTGGCCCGGAGCGGGTCGCCGTAGTGGACGGACCCCCCGCGGGCGGATCCGGCGGAATCCTTCCTGAAGGCCGAGTTGGCGGCCGCGGATCCGGGACCCGTCGGCGGGGTGTTTTTAAACGTCCCATACGCTTTGTTCGCGTCCGGTTCTCCCGGTTTATTCTCCGTGGGACAAAAAGTTTTGCTCTCGTTGCACGACGGCGGCGGCGGCTGCGGCGCCGGGTGGTGGTGGTGGGGGGCGGGCGGCGCGCACGCCGCCGTGTTGTCCGGCTTGTTCGCTGTAAGTCCCGCAGCTCCGTCGGGCTGCTGTGTGGGGATGTAGCTGGCCGGCTGTTTGGCCATGTCTCTCTGCTCAGAGAAATCCTGGAACATGGGAGGAGGAACGGATCAGCGACACAAAAAGCCACGGAGACGCAGAAAGCGTGAAGCCGCGAGGCGGCTGCGGCGCAACTCTGCTCCTGGACTATTGTTCGATTCTGCAACGTGTTTCTGCGGCATGTTCTGGACGCGGCTGCTCCGTGGTTTCAGCTCACAGTCCACAGGATGTGTTGGAGTGTGTTTGTGTGTGTGTGCGTGCGCGCGCGCGCGCGCGCGCGTCAGGGGAAGGGGGGTTGCGTTGCTTCTCCAGTTCTCGCTTTCTGCAAGATTCTTTAATTTTACGGCCCATTTCCCCCTCATGTCATTCAGCCACACGCATCCACTAATTTTATGGGCAATAGACAAGCTGCTGCGGGTCTCCTGGCAGCTCCGCTCTCCCCGGCAGGCATGCAAGATCACCGGCGTTACAGCAGTAAGCGGACCCGGGGCGGCGGAATTACAAATGACTCCCCGAAATGTAACTTCACAAGGAGGAGAAAGGAGCTAGAAAACGACCCAGATTCTAAAAAAGGCTCCTACCAATAAGTTAATTGATTAAATCTCTGTAAATATTGTGAGGGAAAATAATGGGACGTTGCAAAAACTCTCCTATTTAAGTAAAAAAATAAATAAATGAAGCAAAACGTAATAAAAAACGTAAAAATAATATTCCCATTTAAATCTTTCAAATGTAACATCACGGGATTTTGAGGAGGAAAAAAAAATATTTGTGACAGAAACGAGTTAGGTAAGTTTCAAATATGGAGACGCAGCTGCATTTCAGCACCTTGGACAGCACCAAAGTAAAAAGTGTTGAATCAACATACAACAGATCCAAAATGCATTTCCCACAAACAGGAGAAGCCGTAGATGAAAAAGTGAGAAAAACACCAACACTTACCATATTTGCGTTGTGCGGACAGGCTGAAAAGAGCTGTAAAAAGACGAGGCGAGGACTGGAAGCGCACTGGTTGTAATCACGCGAAGCGCCAAGTGCAAAGCTCTTCTATAGCTCCGTGGGAAAGACTGGAGTTTGCGTCAGTGCGGAGCAAGGTGCCCTTCCTGTGACATTTTCTTGATAATAGGAGTTTGATAAATCATTGGCCTTGGATTCGGATTTTTAAAGGGACAACCAGAGCCGAGACGACGGAGGCGCGTGTGTGCGTGCGTGGATACTGCGCGCTCGGGTTACGCACGGTCGATGCGTGAGCGACTGGACAGACCCTCTGAAAACTGATTAACCCAATGGTCTCCAGGGATGTGTGCGATGCGCGCACGTGGACCCGTCCCGAATGAGCCACGCAGGTCGTTCGGATGAAGACTTTCACACTCGGGCTTTTGTTGCAGAGGAATAATGAACTTCACCAGGGCACGTGCACAGCTACAATTACAGTAGCGACTTCTGGGGAAGATGATACAAGCCACTGTTTTATGGGAAACCTTGTTCCTCTGCGTCAACAGCTAAGCTAGAAAAATCAGACTATAGCCGGAAATGTTTCAAGTGTTATATATAGAAGACAGTTTTAATTCGCAGTTGTATAGGGGTTTAATATTAGTACACAGTATTAGTCATTTATTTTAGAAAGTTAAAAAAAGACTACTAAAGTACTAAAAATGTTCTGAACCATAAATAGTTTTTACACCTGGCAGGTTTTACGCACGGCGCTCACCGGCCTCTATACGTTCCTACGTGCGTCATCCCATAAGAGCATTAATCAGTTTTCTTGTGGGCGAGGTCTTTATACCACTACTCATTTCTATGGTGTTACGCAACACGGAGGCCTTTTTCCTCACATCACGTGTGTGAGCACAACCTCAGCCAACCACTGGCGCCCGGACTGGAGACAGTGACGGCTGAGCGGAAAAGGTGGAATACTGTGGATCCCGAAACACTGCATTGCGCATCCCACTGTCCAAGACTCCATTTAAACGGATAATGCGTAATTAAGCCCTTTGTGTGGCGCCTCATCCAAAAACCCAAAACACACAGGCATCGTCGTGTTTTCTAAGCAGCTCAGGAGAAAATGTTGAAAACATAAATACGTAGCTGTAACTGGCCTCCGTAGAGCAGAATGGAGAGGAAGACGAAACACCCTTCACACACAGAGACACACACGGTGTAACACAAACAAGGTGGTTAAGAACTACTAATCACGTTATTCGCATCGAGGCAATTAGCCTTTAATGTATATAAGGAGGCCCGAAAGAACACATTGGGTCTGAAACAGAGAACGCACATCTACAGCGTCCAACAAAGCGGAAGATCCGTTCCCCCTGACTGAGTCCGAGGGCCTGAACACTGGACGACAGTCTCAGACCTGACAGCCCAATTACAGATGTGTTAACGAAAATTACCGGCCCGTTGCTTAGCAACCACGTTGTTTAGCTAGCCTTTGTTCGAAGACTGGTGGAAAACTCAGACATGGGGCATAAAGGGCCGAGTTGACGATATAATAATAATAATAATAAAATAATAATAATAATAATAATAACCGTATTGTTTATTATGTTTAAATAATATATTTAAGAAAACGATTTTAATTATAATTTATTTTCGCAATTATTTTATTTTTTTAACAGACTATTTAAATACACCGATCCAAACCCTGACAGAATAAAAACATATACCTACGTTTTCTTAAACCCACCAGCTCATTCATTAATTTGCAGCTTCTCGCCGTTTCCTGCTGCGTGTCCTGCTCTGGTTCTGGGCCAGTGTCGCTGCTGGGATCAGTCCCAGTCGGGGCCGTTCGCTTACTATGCGCGCTGCGCCGTGTGAGCCTGTAAATCTCCCTCCGTTCCAGATAAGAGGCTGAGGCGGGTGTATTAGCCGCCGCCCTGGGTTTAATTACATTGTCAACAGAGAATAATTGTAATTGATTTCTGTTCCTCTTTCCAGAGCCCGCTGAACACACGGGATGACACGGGTGCGTGCGCGCGCGCATCCTGCAGAGACGACGTGGTTTCATTTCAGGATGTTTTGTCCTAAGTTTCATTAAAATAAACAGCGGGAGGAAACTGAAAGAAACGGCGATTTGGTTGAACCACCATTTTCGTTTCCCGTCATTTCCCCAAATGTGATGAATTCCAGACAAACCTCAACTTTAAACGGTCGTTCACCTCGTCACTGTTGTACTATGTCCCAAACCGTGTCGTCTCAGGCTTTGTGCCTTTGTGAGCCAGGCGACGTCCCGACAGAGCAGCTGGAACCAGCGCTTGGAGTTGCAGGGTGTCTGTTGCTCTTCGTTAATTGCGTGAGCTGTAATTAATTGATCACTGCCGCTGTCTGCTGAGATAAGAAGCTGAATCCATCCAAAGCGCCTGTGAAGGAGGAGGAGGAGGTCATTGAGAGGCCCACTAGTCGCTTCAACACCATCATCATCATCATCATCATCATCATCATCATCACTCCTGCTCAGAGACAAGACTTTCCAATTCAAGTTCAGGCATTTCCCACTGCACAGTTACGTGCAGTAATTCTAACTCCAAAAGGTAAATCTCCTCCTATTCATTTAGGTGACTGATTTTCTGAGCAGGCCACACCTCAACATCTGATAAAAGGTTATTCTCTATTTGAATTGCCACAAAAGGTTGTTGGACTAATAAAAACCAGCAGTCAGGAATTCTGCAAACATGCTGCTGTCTGTGGTTTTAATAGCTGATAAGACGTTTACGTTACACACCATGTGCAGGACACAGAAGCAGCAGAAATACGTCAGAGGAGACTGTCAAATCTCCAATAAATGGGCTTTCAGCTCCTCCTCCTCCTCCTCACATACGACTACACTTTGTCAGAGCCTAAAATTCATCATCTCGGGCACAGACGCAAGAAAAAATCTTTAATTGTAAGCAGAGCTGTGCAATGAAGTATGTAAAGAGGCTTCAGTCAGCCTTTTTAAAGCTTAAATTCATTTCGCATTGTCCCTGCAAACTCGTGGAAGATTGATGATGCCCCTGTTGGGATCTCATGCGTCTTAAAGTGGGACAATAACGAGGAGAACATGGACGGAAGCTGGCAAAAAGCGCAACAATGAGCCGGCGTCCAGTTCTCCAGTGGGTCCAGTGGGTCCAGTGGGTTCTGTCTCCCTGGACATTCTGCTCTGACGGTTTCATACAGTCTGAGTCTGTAGCTCTCCTTCAGCGACTCGTGGTTAATCGAAAAATAACACTAAACGCAAAACAACCAATTAGAGAAGAATTCACCTGCTTTAAAGGGACTCACGTGTGATTGGTTCCATCAACACTGAGACAGCTGCTTCTCCGGGTCCTTCGTTCAAGCTTCAATGTTAAGTCTGAGTTTACCAGACACATGTGAGACAGGCTACAGACCACATGAAGGAGGCTGTAGGGTTCTGGAGGGTTGAGGAGGTCACCAGACAACCTGAACAGTGCGGCGGCAGCCTGGTGCTCTGGGGACGCTTCTTAGCAGCTAGACTGTAAAATGAAACAAAACCAGGAAAGAACCCGATACGGTTTACTGTAAGAGAACTTTGAAGTGGGGGAAGAACACGTCCCACCAGCAGCTGAGACTTCAAAATAAAATTAATGTCCTGGAAAGGCCGAGTCAAAGCTCAGATCCCAAACCAGTGTGAACGTCAAGTCTTCAAAAGTGCATGATTCACATTGAACCAAATAATTTATGTAATCATGTTAGTTTGCTTAAAAACACACAGAAGAGCAATTTATTTTTTTATTATTAGAAAAACATTTCCATTTCCATCCTGCTTCCACATGTAGTAATATACAAACAGGCCATGAGAACGTGGGTCGTGTGTGTTTGAAGCTGACGCTACTGCAGGCTGTACGTCTGCTTCCGGTCTCTGAGAACCAAGGTGACCAACAGCGAGCGCGGGTCCTTCCTGTTTTTACGCACGGTGATCTTTCCGTGGAGCTCTTCTCCTAAAGGTGAGACAGAGAAGACACAGCGTGGGAGGACGGGTCGCTTTGAACCGGAGAGTCCCTCGTCCCATCATCCCACTGCAATGACAGAAGCTTTGCTCCTTTCCTACTATTTACTCTGATGTCCTGACAACCAAACACACTATTCCACATTTAAATGAAACCTCTACAACGCAGGACCGCTGATGATCGTGTTTATAATAAAAGAGCCATTAATAATGCTCCTAAAGACAGAAATGCCCTGCAGCACTGCAGCGATGCTGAGCTCAGGCTTCTGCAGCCTGAGCATAAACGCAGCAGCACTTATAGAAACCATGACGTGCGTGAAGCTGAATGTATGTTAATGAGCGACGCTGAGCGTGTGCGAGACCTGCACCAGAGCGTTTACGGCACCAGAGATGATCACCGACGATCACGCCTGACGGCTGGAGGTAAATTAATGTGTATCCAGATGATCTCACACACACACACACACACACACACACACACACACACACACACACACACACACACACACGCTGGAGGAGGTGAGAGGAGGACGAGGAGACGAAGTGCTGACCGCGGCACTTTCTCCAGCCAAGCGTCCACCATCACTGCTGTCACGTCTGGCGTTTCCATGCCAACGCCGCTGTCACAGCCTGCTGCTGGCGCCACACTCTGGCCATTCAGCTGCACTGCAGTGAGGCCAGAGGGCTGCAGAGGTTTCACCTTAAGAGCACAAAGTAAAGGCGCAGCCCGACGAAACCAAAAGAAGCGATGCTGTACGCACACTCCATCACCAGTGCAATTAGGTGGATCAGTGGTTGATACTGTGCCTGCATGGCAGCCCAGCTGTAACAGGAAAGGTTACACACACGCACACGCCTGGTTAGTGTTTGTGGCTAAACGCTGATCGTCTCCTTCTGAAGATGGATGCTATGGTTTCTGTTGACTTTGCCGTCCAGTAGTTTCAGCTCCTCCTTATTCGGCTAATCTGGTAAAGGTCTCAGCCTCGTGACGGCAAACCACTGCCTAAGATGTAGCCATCAGTCCCACGGTAGCAGATTAGAGACCAGATACTGTCAAACACCAAGTAGCAGGATGTGAGAACACACTGGAATAGTTCTCTGAATGTTTCCCTTCAATGTCTAGAATGTCCTGTGAAAACAAAAAGCCTGGGCCTCGTGGGCAGCGCCACTCAAACTCAAGCTGGCAAAAGGCAGATAAAGGTCAAAAGAATAATTGCTTGATCTTTTCTAACCTTTTGTTAAAAGTAAACTGAAAAAAAGAGGCTTGGGACCAAAGAAATAACTTTATAAGAACCCGTCTAATTAATCCGTCAAATTCAGGTTGAGGCATTAAAACATACGATAAATCACCGATCAAGGCTCTGTTCAGTCGCACAACTACAGAAGCTCTGATGTAATCAGTCGGATCCGAGTCCCGGAGGACGAGGGCCTCAGCGCCAGCAGCGAGCCGGCCGCCGACGCCGGGAGAACGAGTTAACCATGTGTGGAAATGAGCCGCAAATGGAGCCGGGTGCTTCGCCGCGATGTCGTACATCAACATGCCAGCGCCATTAAATACAAGCGTGCCTCCAGGAACAGCCTGTATCTGCCCGGCACAGCCCCCATCCACCAGATTACAGTGGAAACACACAGAAGTGGTCACTTCAAACCGCCGTCGGTGGCACTTCAGCATTCAGTATCTGCAGATCCCACAAGTCCTTCACAATAAAGCTCAGCATTTTCTAATCGCTCATGAGGGCAGAGATACAGTCACACACATAAAACCTAATTTACGATGGCCCCATATATTTGGACGAGAAGAAGAGAGAGTCAACAACAAGGGTTAGACATAAGTCACTATGTTATTGATTCAGAAGATATGCGTTCCTTTAAATAATAAATCCACTTAAATCAAACAGGACCCTTTAACTTTCTCCAACTTTCAGCCTTCGCCAGCCGTGCAAAGTCAAAAGCAAAAGCCTCTGGATGAATTACAGTCGTGGAGAAGCAGAGTCTTGGCTGATGCCGTTCGACAGCTCAAGGACCTACAGAGGCAATCCACCAGGGAGCGGAACAGGCGGAACAGGTGAGGGCGGGTGAAAGGAGACGTTCTCTGAGGGCAGGAGGCGAGTCACGAACGTGGGCAGAAACTAGCATCGAGCATCCGCTGGAAGTCCTGCAAGGACGCCGGCCACGCCTCACGTAACAGAGGGGCATTCTGGGACTTTTGGGCTCAAAAGTGTGACCTAATTTCTTGGATAAACATTAAGTAGGTAAAAGTGTGAAAGAGGACCCTCCTCTTCAATACTGGAGCTTCACAAACACAGCAGAGCATGACAAATGATTCGCTGTTTAATTTATTATGCTGCCAGCTGGGAGGATTTGCAGGGATGTTTTGTTCCAGCCTGCTGCGTACGCTCCCCTCTTCCGCCGGCACCTCCCACCGAAGCGCAGCCTCGGAGTTAATTACTGCTGCACTCGTACCAACATATCAAATAGGATTCGGTCTCTGTCACAATAAATCACCGCGGACGCAGTCAGTATTAAAACAAACCGCTGGATGTTTACGCCCGGGCCTCGCTGCTGCAGCCGACCGAACGTCCGGGGGGGAGAGGCTGCTGTGGGTGAGCGTCCGGGGGAGAGAGGCCGCCCTGCGTGAGCACGAGGGAGAGTTCTCCGGTCTTCAAGGTGACTTTACCAAGTGGTGTTATGGCCAGAAGCCAGGTTCATGTGGACCTATGCAGGAGCTTGTGAATCTCAGTGTAAAAGGAAAAGTGTGTGTGTGTGTGTGTGTGTGTGTGTGTGTGTGTGTGTGTGTGTGTGTGTGTGTGTGTGTGTGTGTGTGTGTGTGTGTGTGTTGTAAAGCGGAGCAGGCAGCATGAGAATGCCGTTAAAAACTCCATTTCTGGTTTACAGCCCCCGGAAGAGGCCGGGGACTGTGGGAGCGCCCGGGTGGAGCGAGCGCATCAATAACCTGCTAGCACTCGCTCATTTCCTCCTTCCTTAAAGTCCATCGCTTCCTCCTGCTCGCTTCCAGGAGCTGCACACTTGATTTCAGAGTCAAGCTGTCTGCTTGTGCCTAGCGCTAGCGCGCCGTCGTCCTCCGTTTATCTGACACGGCGCAGAACGAAGCGCATGATAACGTTTGCGCCGAGTCAGAGGTCCGGAGGTTTTTATCTGAGCGGCGCTCGGCCGTCGCTACAGGCCGCGGACGAAGGCGCCTCCAACCCTGTGTAGGTCGTTTATTACCGCACGCCACATCTGATATCCGCTCAGCGCCTGGACAGCCTCAACTAAGGCTCATCCATCCCCACATCAACGGACACATCAGCGATTCCCATTATGATAATGCGACGCAAAATGATGTGTCCTGTATGTCCTTATTGGAAGCTTTGAGTCTGAGCGAAAAACGCTGCAGAGCAAAAGAAGCTCAAGAAATAAATGACAAATCTTCCCAGAACGGAAAAGGAGGATAAGTGAGTTGTTTTCATTGCCACGTTGCCAGACAAGATGGGCACAGCTTTTTATTCTGTACATAAATAAAGTTACTATTGATTTTCTAAGTTGCCAGGCTCATTTGTCTGATCCTGATACCATCTCGTATCCACTGGAGCCACAGCAAACAGGCTTTCAGGATTTTAATGACCCGCTGAATTTAAAGTCACCAAACTCAACCTGCTTTGACGCCCACCACGGCAGTCACTCAGCTTGAACCTGCTGTTATTACAACTTGCTTCAGGTATAACTGCAGTTACCAAAAGCTTTAATGTGCTGCTGCCGGTCAGTTACAAAGCGTGGGCCTGTAACGCGTCATTATTCAGGCCTGGGACCAGCTATCAGATGAAGTTTTACATGCTGTCTTTGATGGCTGAATGTGATTTGTTTTGATCCCTCACTGTCTCCGTGGGTGACAGATGACGAGTGTCAACCAGCCTGACTACAGCTCCACCACAGACAGATTACCGGCTGCAGTCTACGTGACAGAAATTAAATGACAGGAAGAGGAAGCTCAAACAAATACAGCACTGTGCCTGATCCAGGCTCATAGGACTGGGAGGATTTGATAGAACTCTACTGTTGGTTGAGGTCACTGACCTGCTGTGACAGAAACAGGCCTCTCCAGCAGGAAGATCGTCTGTTTCCAGTGTGTCTTTGTCACTTGAGGTCCTGTGGAGAACATCACCTGGTGCAAAGAACAGAAGAAAGCGCCTTAAATGTCATAGGTTTGTTTTTATTAATGTCAGGTCCAGTGGAAAATAAAATAATGCTGTGTCTCTAAAACAACCATACAGTTGCAACGCTGCAATAAGCAGCGCTCAAATCTCCACCTGGAGATAACGTTATCTCCAGGTGGAGATTTGAGCGCCGCTTATTTACTGGGCTTTCTTTGATATGCAAGAAATGCAATCAAAAAGCACGTCTTTGTTGCTCACGGAACTTAGCATCAGCTGTTTCGGGCGGCCGCCTCTGCAGGGTAAGTGCTTATATCAGCATTCAGCTAGGACATTCGTCGATTGCCAGCGAACACCTCAGGGAGGAGGAACACGCTAAAGCGTGAACGTAATTGAGTTTCCGTTAAACGCCTCGGCTGTTGCCGCCGCTGCTTACCTTGTTGCTGCAGCCTTTGTCAAAGAAAATGTCAAAGTAGCCGACAATAGCCTGCAATGAAATATGAGGGACATGTTAGAATGTGACAGTACAATAAACCGCTGGATTTGTTTGACTACGCTGCACTTCTGACACGCGGACCTGAGGAAGAGGAATCAGGTGGTTTTAATGAGCCGCTCCGTGTGGAGGAAAGCAGGAAAGCCCACAGGAACCAAAGTTACACGTCCATTTCACTGGCATTAGATTAGTTTAGCTTAGTCTGGTGTCATCCTAGAGGCAATCCTTGCGTTTCCCATGTAGTGTGTGGTCTAGAGAACTGCTTCGGCCTCATGTTGGGCATTATTACGACTCAGCACCTATTTAGGTTTAAGAGTAGGTTGACTCAACACATCCCATGTGCTCCTTCTCACTACTGGAAAAAAAAATTATGACAAAATTGAGAATTTTGCTGACGATAAAATCATTTTCAGCTGGCTACACAATTTAGTGAGAGCGCTGCAGCAGTGAAACAGACAGAATGAATCCTGTGTTTTCCTTCGTCTAATGTTTACAAGGAGAAATAAAACCGAGCGACTGACTAATTTTACTTTTATGTTGTTGAGGCTTTTTTGGGGTCTCATATGTGACTTTGTTTTATAGACTACGTGTGAGTAACGCTAATTAACAGGTAGCAGATTCATTTTGAAATCTGCTGTCTGATGGAAAGGCTTGCAGAGGCATAAACACACTGAGTTAAAACCAATTCATCCATTTAAACAAACAGAGGCTGGCCGTGGTCAGAGTGTCTTCAGGTGACCCCTGGCAGATATGTGAGGGAAAAACCACCCCCCAGGCTCGTTTTCCTCTCCATTCTCCCCCCACTGGAGGAAGAGAGGCACTCCATCAATCTCAGGAGCGCACTTGTAGTGGCAATGATGCAGAACTAATAGCTTTTAATCCTGACACAGCTGACAACTTGGAGGCCAGGTCTGTGAGACAAAGAAGAGCCAAATCAATGCAGGAGGGAAAAGGAGAAAAGCAGTGATGAGAGAAAGAGGGAAACGCAGGAAAGCAGAAGAAGGAAGCCAATAAAGAGGGAGAGTGGCTGCAACCATGAAAGGCTTCGTATTCAAGCAGACTGGGGTTGTAGTAAAAGCTAAGTGTTGTCATAAGGCTCCCAAACTGCACATAATTATAAGTAGGACTCAAATAGAAAACAAGCAGATCAGATTATTACAGTGCTGTCAGAAGCTGTGTCCAACACTCTCCCTGCACAGAAGCTTCAATCAACCTTTATTGACTCAGACAGACGGGGCGGCGTCAGTAGCTTACAGCTCAACCACCGGAAAAGAACCCGAAGTGGATAAAGGAGCATGTCAACGCGATGCAATTATGGCATTTAATGAACGCTAAAGAGAAGCTCGCTGCTGAGGTAATTAGGAAATTAGCCATAATCACTCGTCAGCCAGGGCGGATTCACCTCTGCCACCCATAGAAGCAGGGATCACGGTTGCTGAGGCTCGTCCATGACGGCGCCTGGTGAGCATGATTGATTGTCAGCTGAGTGTTGGGCAACTTCCACACGGCAGAAAACTTAAAAATGGGGCCACAAAGTGAAACTTTCCAAAAAGAAGAGCAGCAAACATCCACTCATACACAAAAGACGGGTTCTGATTAGTAGTAAAGTACATCTGAAACATTCAAACTGAAGTTTCTGAAACTTTCAGTTACTTCCTAAGCCACGAACCTTATTATGTCTGAGGATCAGTAGGTGTGTGCACTAGTGCCACTGGTTTCCTCAGGAACGGATCCCAACATAGGATTACATCACATACTATCGTCGTGCGCCAGGTCAAAGGTTGGGTCAATGTGGGCAATGAACACACACTGCAGTCATGCAGAGTGGCCACAAAAACAACAACAACAACAGCAGAGTGCTCTGCTTATTAAAATAACTCAAGGGTGGCTGGAATGTGGTTAATGTGGCAGCAGAACAAGCAAATGTGCTGTATCACCAATACAATGAGCTCATATGGGCTAAAAAAAACCACAAGGGAGTTTTCCTGCATGCTCATCAGACAAGTCATTTCATCAATTAATGAATGGTTCCATCGTCAATGTAGGCGGTCATCATATCATCAAAATGTAACTTAGACCCACATTTAAAATCTACATTCTATTAATTATGATCATTTAAATAACCCGTGTTAACAGGGTTTACATGAGAATCTTTATAGTCTGATTGGATCAGTCGGTGTGTGCACAGCACAATAGGAAGAAGAGATGCTTAAGAGACACACACAGACACACACACAGACACAGACACACACACAGACACACACACACAGACACACACACACACACACACACACAAAAAACCAGGACAAATCAGAATGAGCGTCTTTCATTTCATCAATGTTTAGCCTTGGGCCCCAGCTCTGTCTGTGATAAGTGATGACAGTGGGCTCCTTGACGGCCCACGGAGGAGGCTTTGTAATACTGCAGCTCTTCAGACCCCATTTTCTGGGAGGAGTGGTGGGAAAATTAATAATTATCATCATGGATAACACCAACAGAGAGCAATTCATCATCGCTCCCCTTTCGCCCGACTGTGTGTCAGTGAGCCGCATGGTCCGGCCAGATACTATTATACAACAGCGTGAGGACACGGAGGGGGAGGTGGGGGAGCAGGAACGGGAGGAGCACTCGGGGGGAGGGAGGAGGGAGAGCCGGGAGGAGAGGGGGCTAATGTGCTTTTGATGGGGTTTATTCAGGCGTGGAGGCTTCAAGCACGACCACCTCCCAGGCGGGTTGGTGTGAACCCCCCCAAACACCTTCTTCCTCCCAGTCCCTCAGCCCAACTGCTCCCAGTCCAGTGGGGTGGAGCATGAACCAGCCTCGGCCACAGCAAAGCTCCCATCAGCGTAACTCCAGATGAACTGTACCAGATGAAACACTATGATTATTCCCTTATGTTCTAAAAAGTCATGAATCGTGGAATCGTGAGTGATGCTCCCCTTTCATTAAATGTTGCTCCCTTGTATCAGCAGCATCGAGCCGTCGTCCCAGCAGCGCAGACAAATGTGTAGCGAAGAGCAAGCCAGTGCATTCTATCACGGAGCTACATGCATTCATTCAGGCCAACTAATATCCATCTCCATGATTGCTGACATTTGTCATAATCCTCTCAGACAGACCTCAGCCTGCTCAAAACACATGCACTTGACTGTGTGAACATTTTTTCTAGGTGAGAAAATTGCCGCCCATTGTTCAAACCTCACATATCTGTTGGCAGCCCTTCATGATGCGTCAGTATCACCGACCGTGCACAGCTCCTAAAAGCAGATTTCAAACCTGACGAACTCTAGCAGAACACGTGTACAACAGTTTAATGTGGTGCATTACCCTTTATGTTAAATGCTGAGGTTTATGAATTATAATGCATGCAAAAAAACAAAAATAAAAACATACTGTGTAATAAACTATAGAACTATAGAAACTGCAGAACAAACTATCCATCAACAGCATCCAGACATTACTGATCTATCTGAATATGTCTGTCACTTGGTGGAACACTCGCTGATACGCTGTTAGCGCTGTTGGTGTAGTTTTCATTAACGATACTTCTGCTTAATGTGATGAAAACCGTCCTTGAAGTTGACAAATGCTGGTGCCGTCATTCCAGAAGGCCGTTTCTCCCTCAATGCAATTTAAATTTGATGGAAAGCAGGTAAAAGATGAATTGCCGAGTCATTTTTCTCTTTAGTGGCACAGTAGCTACATCACCAGCACAGAAACCACGGGATTCACATTAATTACACACACACACACACACACACACACACACACACACACACACACACACACACACACACACACACACACACACACACACACACACACACACACACACACACACACACACACACACACACACACACACACACACACACACACACACACACACACACACAAACTTTAATTCTCCAACGATTCCATGAGGAACCTTTAGCAAATTCTGTCCTGATGCGTTTGTGTTCACGTGTACATACTGTACGCTTTACGGGTCACGGAGCCAGACTGAATGCAAACGCAAGGCACCAAGAATGTAAGGTGTAAAAAGAGAGAGAGGGGGAATTAGAAAGCTGAAGCGAGAGGGTTTGTTTTGTGCATGAGCGCTGCAGACGCAGGGTTGTGCTGTTCATTTAATGCAAGGTTAGGCAGGCTGAGCTGATGAATCGACTGTCGGCGGTGGAACAGAAGCGGGCGTTCCATCACCGGACGGGAGGCGCTGCCGCTCCCCGAGCACTGGTCCAGGAACAGTTTACCCTTCAAAGACCCTGAGCTCCGCTCCCACTGAGAGGCCGACTACAGGTAATTCTGGCGTGACACAAGGCGTACAATCCTGCTCTGCAGAATACCATCACTCTTAATTATGAGAGCCAGAGCAACAAGGATGAAATAAATACGATCGTCTGACTGGGTCATCAATCCCATATATAAGACGCCAACACAGATATAAAGGCTCCTAGATATCAGCACTGGAGCTGATGGTTGGAAGCTCAAAGGGAAGTAGGAAAAAGCTGTTGAACGCTTAAAAAAGGAAACTGAAAAATCGCCCGCGTCCCATATGATCCCATCATCTGTTTTGCTGCCACAAACCTCCAGCAGGAGTAAGTCCAATCATGTTCTATTTCAGAAATAGGAACTGTTTTTTCCTATTACTGGGCAAAGAAGACAGGAAAAATGAGAGGATGTTTACAAACGCCATTAAATCTACTGGCCTGACCCAGGGAGCGCAGGCCAGATAATAACCACCTATTGATTATCCATTAAACCACTACACAAGACAGCGTGGCAGCAGCGCGGCTCAACACCAGGCCGCCGCCACAGACCGATTACTCCTCACACGGCGGCGGAGGCTGCAGGAGGAGGCTGCTCTGACTCCAGGATGGCGCTGGACCAGAGAAATGTGGCTTAGAGACGGGAGCACGTTGAGGAGAACTGGGAGCGGATCTGGGGGGGGGGGGGGGGGGGGGGGGGTTACAGCTTCAAAATAGACTCATAAAACACTCTCCATGCTTGATGCCTGTAGCTGAACCTCAGTGAGGACACACACTCCAACTGAGTCAAAGCTCAGGTCGACTCACACACCAGGTTTCGCACGTCCTGCGATATTTACAAACATGTACAATCACATGCGGGTCGTAATGGGAGTCACTGTGGAATTTTCAAAACCATTTCTCAACAATGAAAGGTTAGAAAAATGAAGACACTTTTCACTTCACTAAAAAATTTCCATTAAACTACAGCACTGAGCCTCAAACACATTTGAATTTCAACAGCTTTATGATGTGATTAAACCAAGACTAACGTACACAAATGATGACAGAACGATCAACGACTGAAGGAGGAATGGAGTGAAAAAGAAGAAAATGATGTCCGTGAGTTGCTGGAAGTGTAAATACTGTAGAGGAAACACGACAACGCGCTGTGGAGGCCTTCATTCCCTGTTCAGCTGGTTTTTACATTTACAGAAAACATTGTCTCATATCTTCAACTGTGTGTGTGTGTGTGTGTGTGTGTGTGTGTGTGTGTGTGTGTGTGTGTGTGTGTGTGTGTGTGTGTGTGTGTGTGTGTGTGTGTGTGTGTGTTACTTACTGTGCACTCTCTAGTGTCCTTTATCTTCAGGCAGACATCTGATGTAAACTCCAGTTCAGAAAGACACACACTGTTACAGTCAATCGTCTGTGAAAAGGCAAACACACGTTTCGAGGACGATCAAAAACACTTGATCGAGTCTGAATGCAGCATGTTCATTAAAGCGAGTCCTTCCACCATCAGCACCAGCACATTTACAGAGTTCATGTGGGAACATATTAGTATCTAAGCAAAGCTGGCCTGGGTCAGGTGCCTGTGTAGGTGGATACAGTCCATCCATTATCTAAACACTCGTTGTCATAGGGCTTGTGGGCGCTGGAGCCTATCCCTGCTGTCACTGGGCTAAAGACAGGGCAACACCCTGGACGTGCGCCAGTCCTCCACAGGTCTCATGTAACAATAACACTATGCAATGACCTCTGGTAGAAGAGGAGCTGTAGACACTGCTCCACTACTGATGGAATAAAGCCGAGCTCAGGCATTACTCCTAAATGTGCATTTGTGCATTAACGTTAACTCTAAGCAAAAAAGCAAATAATCTTAGTCATTGGTTTGAAGTAAACCTGAAAAGGAAAATTACTATCTATTACCAAAAAAATCGTGTTTCACAGAAATGTATAATTCAATGAAAGGGTTCTCAATTTTCCGGAGTAGCAGCCAGCTTTAATGGAATGTTATTGGATCGTATCAACAGGAGGCAATAGATGAGAGTCCATGTAATTTGGCTGGGGGGCTGTCCATTTGTCACTGGAGGGGAGAAACTATTGATTAGTGAATTCAAATTCCATTACATCAAGCTCCCCCCTCATTCATCACATCCACGGACGTGGGGCCGACATGGCAGTTAGCAGACAGGCCGACTGGCGAAGAAAGGCAAAGCGGCATGAGACGAGGAGGAGGCGGCGCGTCCTCACGCAGGAAGCCTCCGGGGAGGAAGCTCTTCCACGCCAGGCTCTGCCCGGGCGTTTGCTTTATCTCTGCGTAATGTGTGTGCTCTCCCATCAGCGCCGTGAAAACCACTCTATCCACGGGGGGCTGAGAGTAATGAAGTTTCCTTGAGAGGAACTTAAACAAGGATTAGACAGATCAATCACCCAGCGCAACAGCATCCACACACACACATACACGTGTACACACACACGTACACACACACACACACACCTCATTCTCTGTCTACACACTGACAGTTTGCATCCTGCAGACTCCGTTTTCCTTGTGCCAAGTGTGCGAGTGTCTGAAGAACTGAAATGATTCCAACTGGATCAACTACTTATTGAGAAGGTTTACTGATCTCAGCATCTGAGTCTAGTTAGTAGTCAATGACTTATTAATACTTTATACCTGTTACTAAGTTATTACTCTACGTATTATTATGCTATTGCCTCATTTTCCCCACATTCACACTATTCTTACTGAGCTGTATCTCATATTGTTACTGAGGTGAGCTGATACCTGTATGACGGTGGGTTCAGAGATGAGGGTGTCTGCCTGTATAGTCTCTACTACAGCCTCCGGCACCACAGCCTTCTTCATGCAGGCCATGTTGAAGCCATACACGTCGTCCCAGAACGCTATGCGGTCCTGGTGCTTCTGTGCGTCTCCCACTGCTGCCAAGCTGATGCTGCAAAGGTCCGGATAGACTGTGGACAGACGAGAGATGAGCAAAGTCAGCCTGGCAGTGATGAGACTGGAAACTGAACGCACACGGCACCGGTGAGTACAGAAGAAAACTTTCACTTGTACCAGAAGGGTATTTAAACCTTCCAATAATTCATTATTAAGACAAAGTCAAGTCAAGCACAGAATGAAGGCCGAATGTCGCTGCATCTCAAATATGCTGATTTATTGTGCTGGACTCCGCTGCCTGGTCAGCTATGAGTGAATCGGGTCAGGGATTCATTTGGCTCAGAACAAAACATCATTAGTCCTAACGAGAGGAAAGTACGGCAACATGACACTTCATATAAACTCATTTTACGCTTTTCAAACTATCCACTAAATACAAACAAAATGCCTTAACATCTTGTGGGTGGAGAGCTTTGCATCAATTTTAAAACACTGCTGTAATGACTGTATCCATCACAGAGAAAACTCATCCTACCTCTGGCTTTACATTAATGTGAGGTTATTGAAAATGAAACAAAGAGCTTCCACATGTAAAAACAGTGCGATTTGGAATTCTTTGGAAGGTTTTAAGGCCTTAATTAAATTAGGTTTTTCTAAAGGAAACTCTGGAACATCTGCCTAAAAGGAGCATGAGCACAGAGAGACTGTTGTCATATGACAGAACCCTAAGTGAAACTTGAATAAACATTACCCTTGCATTAAAACGAGCTGTAATGTTCCTTCATTGTGTTTTCACATCTGAATAGATTCTTCTGTATAGTTAATATCCTTGGTGATTAAGTCAGATGCTTGGAGTCATTGGTGTCGCTAATGTGAAGTAACATTAAGCAACACGAAGGCCAACGGCCTGAACCAGAGCACAGAGAACAACTCTAGATACACGTGAAACCCATGGTCTGAACACGGAGCTGCTGCTCAGTGTTACTGCTGTTACTCTAGTCAGTGACTGGACGTCAAAGGTACCTGAAGGAGCAGGTTGTTAAGCTATAAAAATATATCATCAGTTACCTGTCTTCTATATTTTTTTAATACCATCTAAACCTAGAAACTAAAGTCACCACAAATTTAACATGTTTTTATTCTGACTGTTCATATAAGAAAGGAAAGTTGGATGTGAGACGTGTTTTGACCAAATGACAAATCATCTTATTGGGAGATAGATTATGACGTAGACTAGAAGAGTGAGGAGAGCAGCAACTTTACAACTAGATGTAACAATACTTAAGGTAAATACGGATTCAAAAGAGCAGGTTTTATTCATGTGGCCCGGGTGCGTGCTCATGCTCAGTGTCACATAACCTTGGTGGCACTGGGCCATAAAGTGTGTGAATGGATAGTGACAGGCCAATGATGGGCAACTCATGGCCTTTCATTATTAGCTGAGGCATGCTTCGTGACCCTGTGAGTGTCAATCTACCTAATGACTGTGCGCACACACACACACGCACACACACACGCACGCACACACTCACGCACACACTCACGCACGCGTGCATACAAAACATTGGATTTGTCACTTCATTTTACTCTGATTACTCAACCAAATAGGTTATTATAAGGCCTGTGTGAGAGAAGGGAGAAATGCTGAATGGGCAGAATCGGGACAGGCCTGTCTGAGGAGAAGAAATGGAGACCAAGAGATGAATAGGCGAAGGGGCGGTGTGTGTGAAAGAGAGAGAGAGAGAGAGAAACTAGGGGGCCTGTGGTGTGTGTGTGTGTGTGTGTGTTGGGGAGGGGGGGTTACGCGGCGTCCCCAGATTCATGGCTTTGACATCTGCGTCCTTCTCGACTCACTGCTCACAGCCTGTTTGTCATGCCCCCCCCCTTTTGCTCTCCCCACGTCCCCTATTGGTCAGTGGTAAGAGAGGAAAACACACCGTGGGAGGAGACTTGGGACCAAACAGATCCCTTTTCCTGCCAGGGGCAAGTTTAGGTGTGAAGGGGAGCATGTAGGTTCATGGCCACAAACTCTCGTCTAATGCGGCTGAGACACAACAGCTGACTCAGCACATACACACTAACACACACATCATTTGCTTCATAAATTCTTACATTATTACAGCCTTAGGCATGTTTACCTCTAAACTAAACCCCTCCCATAAAGGAGCCCACACCAGCACTGCCGGGTCTTTAAAGCCTGGCGCCATAAGGAGCGGTGCTGCTGTAGGGTTCCTTCTTTAGCAGGTCTAAATGTGAGCATCCTGCATAGAATCACGTTTCACAGAGAAACACAAAGAAAGGAAAGTTCAATGTCCTCTAACATATAAGGTGCTACTGCCTCGCCACGGAGAGCAGCGTGGTGGAGCAGCGCCTTAACTGGGTTTAGCACAAAGCTGGGATGACAGGACCCGGAAAACTCACACTCATGAATTAACCGAAGAACTGAAATCATCATCATCTGAGAATCCGCTACATGAGTACAGTCGACCACTGCACACCTTTTCAAATAAAACATCTTTATTGCTTTTCTCTGTTCTTTGTGTCTGCTTTGTCCTTTTCCTTTATGGTTAGGTGTCACATAAATTATTATAAGTGAAACTCCAGCACAATAACTGCCCAGCATTATATAAAGTGGCACTCAAAGCCAAGTAAGCAAAGCAAAGCATGAAAGCAGAGACGCCTGACTCGGGTTTCGGAACACTGTCCAGTTAAAGCGCCCTTTGACCCAGAACAGGACTTTCTATATGTCCTCTCTTTAGTAAGAGGCCTGGTTCTGGGGTTAAAGAGCACAGAAGGCACAAAAAGTTTAAAAAGTTATGGTCATACTTTCAGACGTGAGGATGAAAAGCAACAGTAATTACTAGCAATAATTGTACATAAACTCTTTAGGAAATGACTCGGTGTTTCCTAATGAGCTGGCGGGGTAATGTCCTCCTAATGTCCGGCTCCGCCTGGCTGGAGCATTTGCATTCCCACATGCAGCCTCTCCGGGGAAAAGGTCTTAAAATGGCTTGAGTTCACTTTTCCAGAAAGCGTCGCATCCTGAATTGCTCTTGTGTGTTTAGATGTGACCTACCTGAGCCACCCTCAGCCAGGTAGAGGTCTCTGGCATACAGGACCGAGTCCAGCATGGACTCAAACAGCAGGAAGTAACCCTGTGAAGAGAAGAGGTGCTGAAGAGTTAACGGAACCAAAGAACACGTTCATTTATTTGTTGATCCAACTGTGGTCCAACATTAAATTTGTTTACTCAAGTAAACCAAACATCAGGAAAGAATCTTCATTCTTTTTGCTTAAGTAAAGCAGCTTCTCATTGGTGTGAACTCATCAGCACTCAAACCATGAAACACACCTGTACCCGTTTACGTCTATGAGGAAGCCAACATCTGTACTTGCTCTTCAGTTGAGGAAGGGATGAACAGGAAGTTGAGGGCCAGGACAGAGGATAACGCTAATGAGTCTATGAGGGGAGTGTCTGTGTGTGTGAATTACGATGATAAAGAGAAAGATGAGGAAGCGTGAGGAAGAGTGATATAGAGCAGAGCAGTAATTCACTGAGATAAGAACCTTATTATTCAGCTAAAGACGAGACAAACAGCCCGGATTAATAGGTCTAACTCCAGAATCGCCGCCATCTTTGTCACAGGTCTGTTGATAATGACACTGATGAAGCTGATCTAATTGTCAGCGAACAGAAACCCCCTCTTTGTTCAACGACGGGGAGCTGCCGGCGGATCTTTTGCTGACGGCTGAGGTCCGGCTGACGTCCTCAGCGGCAGGCCGGGTCATTTTAGAACCCTCACACAGAGAACACCAGCCTCGTAATTTAGAGCCCAATTTCACGGGAGAGTGCCTCACTTCAAGGAACGGGGATACGAGCGAGCGAGACGCCTGAAAGCAGAGATCAACCTCATTTTTATGGTCAACAATGTCCCAGGATCTCTGTCCCCCGCTGCCGTATGTGCCACAGCGCTTAATTTATACATCTGCAATGTTAATGGCCAAGAGGACGGAACCTTGGACCGCGGCCTCCGCAGCGGCCCAATCAGAAGTTGGTAAAGAAGTATTACACTGCATTAGTTAGTAGTTTGTACAGATTGACAGATAACTGCATCAAAATCTACAGAAAATACAGAATCTACACGATTCTGTATTTTCTAGGTTCTCAACCACCACCAATTTTCACCAGAGTTCTCACAAGGAACTTGATTCCTCTGCTTTGGCTCAAATGCGACATGATCAGCACCAGTTCATCGAGGTTTGGACACAACATCACGTGAACATACTGGCTCTATTCTGAATTCTGTGCCAAAGTCGAGCACGGGCCAAATGTCTCATCACGTGTCACACACCGACTTCGTCAACTGAAGGAAGACGCTGTAAAATCTCGACACCAGAGGCGTCTTCTGGTCGGATCCGTGGTCTCAGCTTCGGCTCGAGGACACAGAGCTCAGCAGGAAGTGGAGCATGTCCAGCGCCGGCCGTCCAGACGAGAGCGGGCGCCGCTCTGCCACAGTCACCGTGCATTTCCATAAAAGAGACTAATGAAAAGCTAATGAGAATGGGCTGGAGCGGCTTATACACATTAAGCAAATTAGCATATAAAACACATTCCTCGGAGCGGCCTGCCCCACACGTACACGTCTACATATGCAACAACAGATACAGACAAAAGAACAGCGGCAAATACGCTTTTACAGCTGTGTTGTGATGGATTTCAGCCGCTTCACTGCATCATCAGCAGCGCACGCACGCACGCACGCACAAATGCTGCGTTTGTTTGTGAACTCCACAAAGAAAACTTTTAAGATTATTGTTTTCTCATCTCTAGTTGCTGGAGGCGAGAGACGAAACATCACAGTCCGCGTGTCCATCAACCCTTGGGAGAAGGTCCGTCATTTATAAAGTACCAGGAGGCCATTTGTTACCAAATCTACATCAGCAGTTTAGACTTTTCCTTCGCCCTCCACTTCCTCTGTCCTTCTGCAGTCAACACACGTATTACTCAATTACTGCAGATGATCATCACTTCCAGTCCCAGGAGGGCCAAGGCAAAATAGAGGAGATGGTGTGTGTGTGTGTGTGTGTGTGCGTGTGTGTGTGTGCGTGTGTGTGCGTGTGTGTGGTAGGAAGGTGTTATGCTTCAGCGACCACTGAAGGCTGTACTTTTACATCTACAAGCCTTTTCTATACTAGTCCGTGGCCAGATTACACCAAATTAGCATAAACATATCCCGCTCATCCTTAATAGATTCTAACGCTTGTTGAGGGAGCGCCGTGCAGCTTCCAATATTAACCTCATTTACATTTAAAGCCACGCGAATGACAGATCGAGGAGAGAGATTGTACTGTAAGTAATTTATAAACATACAGGCTTATGAGAAGAAGTCGCACCGATCAATGGGGACACGGTGTTTCTGGAAGCGATTACCATGACTTTCTTCCTGTAAACATGTCAAATATGCTAATTATTTTAGGATCTGAAACCCAAGGGACCTGGTGAAGCTCAACCACTATGTTACAATTTCTTTTGCTACACTTTAGCTTCAACTTGAACTATAATCACATTAGTATTATACTGTAGTATACAAATATTAGGACACTACTCTTTATAGACATTTGTGCTCAACTTGGCAGCTAACTCTAAATGCCACAGAACAAATGCACAAATAACTAATATCTGTTGTGACGAGAAGCAACAGTGGTTTAAATTCAGAGTCTCAGACAGCAGAATAAAAATAAAAGTGTTTGGCCTGTATGGAAAAAGTTGAAGCTTTGCATTTCCATATCCAGTAGACAATAGAAATCCCAGTTCAGCAGTCTGAAATCATTCTGGACGATGCCTGAAACGGGTTGTCAAACCGAGGAGAGAAATCCAACATTAGTCCGCCCATTATCCAAATCACTTACTGGATTATTTATGGTGGTAAATAAAATTAGCAAGAACTCATTGGTGCCGCTGTTGCTGTGAGTGCACTCGATTGTAGTGTGCTGCATCCTAGTCGGTGTCTATCTGTACGTGTCTGTGTGAGAGACTGACAGCGAGTCAGGCTGTGGGACAGGATGACTGATGAGCACCACACTCCTGCTGGGCAGCTGAAGCTCCCGACGCTGATAATAAGGCTCCCATTCATTTGACTCCGCACCTCTACCGCACACCGTGTGTGTGTGTGTGTGTGTGTGTGTGTGTGTGTGTGTGTGTGTGTGTGTGTGTGAGAGAGACGCTGGTTCATTAGTCGCGCTGCGTTCACCTCAAGGTAAAATATTGCAGAAAGTGAACCGAGCTCTTTGACACTTTGCTTGTTCAGGGCTCCTCTCACATTCGTACCCTGGGTGTGGCTCAATAACAGATGGATGATCTGAAAGCGCTGCTCCAAGGTGAGCTACCAATTACACAACCTGAATAAGTTGGCCTTCGCCTCTGCACACATACTGTTCTCAAAAGACAGATATTATGCAGCTTCAGGATCCACCATTCGCCTGAATACTGCCTCCAGGTATTTGAATGTTTCTCGTAGCTGCTTTATTTAATGCATCCACATTATTTGCACTGTGTTACACACATTTAATCACGGACCTGGTGTCACCACAACTTTGCATTAAAAGCACAACTCTTTGTTTACTCCCCTAATTTGCACTCTGTTTTCATATCAAACTTCCATTCCTCATCTCTCATCAAGCTGCTTGATTACAGCACCATTACGCTGCGAACGTTACCTGAGCTGAAGGACTCCTTTAAAACTTTAAAACGCAGTGTTCAGCTCATCTGCTTACACATTGATATGAATACCCCTGAGCTGTTAAACATCAAGCTAGCAGGTCTGTCACTTGTAATTAATCCAGGAGTGGCGTCTCCTGCCAGCTTTGCCTTCCACCCGTCAGCTTTTCGGCCTCTTATCAGTTTGTTTTGTTGTACTGAGAGAAAGGAGCGATCAATGCTGTGAGTTATGAAATGACACTGGTTCTGCTGAAGGCAGTCTCTCAAACACTGCCATAACAGACAGACACTCATTTGCCCCCTTCACCAACGCCACAGATACACCACATTCATCACACATCCCTGTCCGTTAGCCCCGTAAACACTGTCCATCTGCTCCGTCAAACAACCCTGACAGCCGGACTCCAATTATATAATCCTGTACTTTTTCTTGTCACTCTCTTACATTTCCTGTCCAGTCCATATGTCTAGTTCTGGCTGCTAAACACACCTAAAACTGGATACTGCTTTAGCTTCAGTAATAGAGGGAGCGCTGACACCTGTTGGTTAAGGTAACACACACTCCCCTTTAAACTGAAGTGCTTTTCTACCTGGATATAGGACTGAGCCGTAACATTTGTACTCTGGCCTGAAAGTCCACTTCTGTGGCAGCTGACACAGGAAGATTGGAGGTCCGGTTTCAAAGTTCTGGCCAATCTGAGAGATGTCTGCCAACGCTGCCAGGATGAGAAGTGACTGGAGGATTCTCAGATTTATTAACACCGTGAGCCAGTGCCATCGCAGATTATGCACACTATCCCTCACCGTTCTACTGACACATCAAGCACCGAATTTCAATTTCCCCGGTGAGAGGCTGGGAAGGCTCTGGCTGGCGACCCCTGCTCACGACCCTGGGGCTTGAGGATGGATGGGGGAGGTGGAGGGGGTACAGATATGCGATGCTCATGAATTAAGGATGACTTCAGCTGTGCGCTCAACTTTGGCCGTCCCGCCTGTATCACTGCAGAGCATCTCCCTGATAAATGGGCATCAGGGCGATGAAGCCTGCTGCTCTGGTTAGGAATTCAGAGGCGCTCATGGTCAGGTTCAGCCACGTTTAAGCCAGCTCAATGCTGACAATACGCTCCCAACATCTCCCATGGAAACAAACAATGGTCTTATAGTAAAATGCAGACAAAGACATTGGTAAGAGATAAAAACAAGTGTCACAAGAGTGAGTTCAGGTTATTAGGCAGCTCAGCTGTGATGTTCAGAGAGGACTGAAGTTATTAATGTATGACTGCGAATAATCAGGATACTAATGTGTTTCCTTGATGGAAAGTCTACAGAGCATGAATTAGCACAAAACAGGCACTGACCATCCATTCTGAGATGATGATGTCCACCTTCTCCACCGGGAGTTTGATGTCTTCTATGCGGCCTTTGATGAAAACAATCTTGTCCTCCAGCTGGTTGCTCCTGAAAGAAGAGACAGAATAAGTAGCAGCACCGATGACAAGCAGCTGGTGTTGGGCCTCAACAGACACCTGACAGTAATTTGAAACACTGGTCCTCTTGTTCAGCCTTGTTATGCTGCTACATCTGCTATCTATTATCAATAACTATAAAACATGACTACAGGGTTGACACTGGAGCATCAGGCGATCATTCTCTTTGGGTTTATAACAACTGTTCATGTTCCCCACAACCAGTAAAAATAAAATGCTGCTTTCACGTCTAACTGAAGCCTTAGCGGCTGTGCTTTAAATTAATCAGAGTAACTTGTCAACTAATGTTAGGCACATTATGTATGTGCAGATAAACATCCTAAAATCAATTCCCAAAGTTTTTAAAGTCATTTCCAAACTTGCTGAGATCAGTAAAGCAGCCTGTTCTTTGCTTGTGTATTTGCAGGCTCCCCTGATGTGAGTGAAAACTATGAGTGTGTGCCTGCAGAGGTGTCAGCCTCAGGTAGGAACTGTACGATCAGTGCTGCTGTTTAAATGATCCTTCCTTTCACACCGGCCAGTTTGGGCATCAATCTCCGTGAATATTCCATTATCATGACAGCTAATGTTACCGAGGACAGAACAATTACTCACAGCGACCCAGAGTGCATTTCTGTAGCAGTGATCCTTATCTTGAACTGTCTTCTCCTCTCTCTGCTGCACTGCTGCCGCCACTATCACCTCCTAGCAGAATCTAACACCCCCTCACCCACAGACCCTCATCTCCTCCACCTTTCACAAGAGGGAAACACTGTAATCTCATTATTGGGGTAATTTAGAGGACAATGTCAGGACTCTAGGGAGAGAGGCGGTATCTGTGCTGGTTTGTAGATGTGTGTATGTGTGTGTGTGTGTGTGTGTGTGTGTGTGTGTGTGTGTGTGTGTGTGTGTGTGTGTGGGCGCACACTAGTGCATGTGAACGTGCACACATGTAAATGAGAAGCTTTACTTCATCATAGAGAACCAGACCCGACTAAACACTGCTGCCTTTTGTGTGTGAATTAGGGTTTATTACAAACATTTTTTCCTCTGCTGTGGATACGCGTTGTATATTATATTGCTGTTTTCTATTACAGTGTTTTATATGCATTAGATTTTTTGCAACACAGCAAATATATAAGGACAAACCCGACACACTGGCTTCATTTCACATATTGCCCATTTGCCCATTATTCAAATTTTAAAAAACACTAAGTCGCACATAAAAAGCATTTAGTAGCTAAATTCCTTGTGTAGAAGACACTTGCTTCATTGGGTGCATTTCTGGGAGCTACGAACACAATCCTCTATAAACATGCACAAACTAACAATTTGTCTCTTTACTCAATACAAATCACCATGAATTTGCGCTTTACCCATTTATGTAAAATATTATCTTTTTCTCCACGTTGTTCTTACGTTTCAAAGCATCCGATTGGATAATCCATCAAATCCAGCCACTAAAAAAAAAACTATTTAGACATTCTCCATTAAGGAAGTGACTGTGAAGAAAGAAGTCACACTTTTCATTTAAAATACAGCGATGGAGTGAAGACAGACGATGGATGCGGCTGCC
Source organism: Betta splendens (assembly GCF_900634795.4). NCBI lineage: Eukaryota > Metazoa > Chordata > Actinopteri > Anabantiformes > Osphronemidae > Betta > Betta splendens. The sequence goes on along the minus strand of NC_040883.2, from coordinate 2,956,869 downwards.
CAACCAACAGGAGCCACTTTAATTACAATCTGATATTAACATTAAGAGGAAGACTTAGACAAACACACAAAAAAATAACTCAGACCCACACAGATCTAAAGGAGCCAAGGACTCAATATACGCCTCTGTAAGTATGCGTGTGTAAACTACTTGTGTGTAAGAGACTTGGAGCAGACATCTTTCTTTAGCTGAATCTTGACTGCTGGCAAACCTGCGACACAGTCTGCATGACAACACACACTCCTACAGAGAGTCAGTGGGCTGTAAAATTAAAACGTCCTTTTCCTTTAGCAGACCCTGTTGTTTCGCTCATACGACACTTTCTTACATAACGGTAATAATAGCGGTCATAATGGGTCTTAACTCAAAAGTGCATTTTAGAGGCGGGGTGTGATGGAGGCAGCCGTGGCAGGTAGGCACGGGGACGGCGCAGGCTCTGGTGGAGGTAAATGGAGAAACAGCAGCTGGAGAACTAGAAGCACAGCCACTGAAAATGGACTGAGGAGTGTATTAAAATGTCCCAGCAGGGAGTCATCTACATGTTTGTGTGTTTGTGTGACTGCAGCTACTGCAGGGAAGAGCAGGTGAGGGGTGAATGAGTCAGAACGCAGGAGTAAATTATGTGCATTACGGGCACAGCACTGACAGCGGCTCTATTGAAGTCACCCAGCTGCAACAAATAAAAGGCTAGTGGAGGTCACACAGGCCTCTCCTGCCCGCTGCTCCGCTCCACATCCTGCAAGGCAAACCTAGCAGCTCTCAAAGGAGCAGCATGCGGAAGCCAGGGGGCGGTGGGCCTTTTCATAGCTCCACATCAGGTTCAACTAAGACAGCGGCAGTGGAGCCTGTGTTCCTCACCTGGCGATGTCCATGGCCTGGTAGATTATTTCTGACTGGTCAACTGCTATAACGCTCTTGGCCCCAGCTCTGGCCGCAAACATGGACAGGATGCCAGTGCCACATCCCACATCCAGCACCACCTAGAGGACATGGGAGCCAATTAGACAAAGGTTCCAACAAATATGAAATATGACGAACTCAGGTGATGCTTTCTTAGACGCGTGGAACCACACTCTAGGAGTCATTAGGAGAAAAGTGCAGTTACAACTAGCCAACTACAACTATTGGTCAATTAACCAATTAACCCAGAAATAATTTAACTACAGGAAGCTTGATCATTTAGTTGTGTAGATAGGTTTAGTTTGTGACCTCTGGCTGCTTCGGCTTCCATGTGCAGGGCAAGTCATCTAAATGAATGGTCCCATACGTTTATCCTTCTGACCCCTCATCAATCCCAGGGTAACTTTTTAGCTCTACACAAGTTTGTTGTTGAGGGAGTTGTTAATCCCATATTTTAGGTTCCCATAGGTTTCATTTAATTGGTTTGTCTTTGTCCCCAGCTGCTGCTAAATCGCTGCAACACAGCTGCAGGGTTAGAACACCCATCTATATGTAGCTCTGGGTTTATCCGTGTCTCTATTTAAGGCTAATTTAACGTCCCTGTGAACATCATGCTGTCTTTATGGGTTCGCGACAGGTCGCCAACACTGCTGACTCAATGCGACACCGCGCTCCCCGCTCCTTTCTCCATCCGTCCACCCCGAGCACAGAACCTGTCTGATCCTCTGGCCGCCACTTTCTGTGGAAGGTGACACTCTCTCTGTCGACTGCATCACTGACAGGAATAATGTACATTCCCATCAACACAACCTGCCTCCCTGCTCTACAGCCTCATCCAAGCACTAACCAGCAGCCATCCATATAATGGATGGTCATGATCCAGGCCACTGCATCCTGTAGCTAAAGGCAATTGAAAACAGAGGGGTGATGTGAGTTGAAAGGCTTCAGTGTGTGCGTGTTGTTATGGTGAGGAGGAAGGGGGGTTGTGTGTCTGTTATCAGCACACTGCAGTCGACATTTGAGGTGCTTATTGAGTCACACTGTTTTAAATCACACACCGTGCCCTTATTAATGTCATTCCTGCAATATGCACATTGCTTTTCTAGGCGTCGCTTCGCTTGCACGTGTCCAAACATGAAGGGACACTGTCACTCTTTTACATTTGGATACGGCGTTCAGCTGATGGATGAGCGGCTCAGTGCGGCGAGCTCACCTTGTCTCTGAACACGTCGGGGTTGTTGTACATGAAGTCACGGTAACTCTCTGTGCGCACTTTGTCCTGTGGAGAAACAATTCAAAATTCAGATAGTCTCACTTGTAGCTGCAGTAAAATAAACCTCTTTATGGGTTCATTTGTTCCTACGAAGAAATAAAAAAAAGGAAAAGGGGGAAATCATTTTGCATGTAGACTGTGGGGGATACGTGAAAAGTTAAGCTAGATACAGCCGGAAGGAAGTACAGTATTTCCCTACTGGAGGTCAGCACTCTCAAATTAATCTGCCAATCAAAGACGCCCAGAAACCAAAGCCCCCCCAGGGAGAAATGACAGGTACACGCCTCAGTGCCAGACAATCAAAATGAAGTGTTATTTAATATTTGGTTTCAACTAATCTAGGAATGTTGGATATAAAAATTAAATACATTGTGTTTATTCAGAACAGTCAAATTCACTTCCATATTAGCATCATTCAATAATAAGGCCACTTTAGAAAATATATATGTATAATCTTTGTGCTTTACTTGTCTAATCCAGTAATTTCTAAAGACGCAGGATATTAATCACATGTATCAATTTAGTTACTGATGTATGTCATGTCACAGTAAATATGGGACCGCCTACACACACACACACACACACACACACACACAAACTGAACAGACTAGTTTAAGCAAGTACTTCAAAACTTTCTATAAGTTTCTTTTCAACTTCTGATATTTAAGATGGATCAGCTTTATCCCATTGGACTCATCATCTTCAAAATGAGACTTCAGCTTCCCATGAGAGTTAACTCCATTTTCATCTCTTTCATGTCCCATTGATTAGTCAAACTCTCAAATTTTAATCAGTGTGATGATATAAGTTACAATTTCATAGAGGACTCATTTTAGAGGGGCCTGACATCTCCCAGAGAACATTACCTCCTGCTCCATCATTCACGCATGCACCCGCCCCAAGTGCGTCATAGGTGATGCACTTCAAAGAGTTGACCACGTTCTACTGCAAAGCCCTGCGCCACGTGTCCCTGGCTCCTCCCGAGGCTCTGACGGAGTTTACAGCCTGACGCAAACTCACGATGCAAAACTTAACAGCGCTTAGCACCAATCAGCACAGCAGGCAGGAACATGTCTAACCACTGCAGTACGTAGAACAGGTAGGGAGGAGACAGAGCTGCCCCCCCCCCCATGTGCGTGCGTGAGCGCGCGTGCACAAACACACACACACACACACACGCAAGCACGCCTCCAACTTGCTGATTTATTCATTGTGTCAAGAGTGTAAAAATTAATTTCCACATATTGAGCATCAGCCTTACAGCGGCAGTGCCGGTCTGAAGTCTCACATGAGGACTCAACATTTATTGCTGATTTGTCACTTTTGAAAAAAATGTCTCTCGGTATCGGCGTGCACATAAAGATAATCACTTTCATTTACGAGCTACATTGGAATCTTTCAGCCAAGACATACGCTGATGAAGCCAGTTTTGCTGCACCTGGGGGAGGTGACAGTAAGGCCGGCCAGTGTGCGTTTGTGTGCATTTGCAAAGCTCAGACCTTCAGCATCTCCTCATGGATGCCAAAATGGCCGTAGGAACTGAAGTAGGCCTCGTCCTCATCCTCTCTCAGCTCCGCCACCGGGCCCAGGTTGCCAGGCGTACAGGTTTCTGAATTCAGTATCAAACTCTGAGTCAAAATCCTGAAAGAATAACGGAAACATGTTAGCAGAACTTCAGAGTACAGAACAAAAGAGGCAAGCACACACAACCTTCATGCAGGACAAAGCAGTAAATGGAGGAGATGGGACACATTCATCTTTCTAACTCTCCTCCAATCCTCCCCAACCTCACTTGCTCTGTAATTTTCCCTTATTGCCCTCCTTCCTAACCCCCTCCCTGCTTTAACCTCCATGCTGCAGTGGAATTTTCCCTTCCCTTTTTTTTTTATCTTTCCCCTTCCTCTAAACTTCTTCCACAAAGTACGCTAGATGTGGTTCTGCAATAACGGGCTCACTGTGCCCCTCTGCTGGACAAAGTTAAGAAACACATAAGCAAAACACTACTACAAGAAGAACAGAAAAGGAAAATACAAGTACAATGGGATCAACATCATCAAAATCATAAGCATTTACAAAAGAGCATGAAATAAAAAAACAAAACAGACTGTAGTTTATGCAGGTCTTCTGTAGCTCTGGCCAGAGCCTCCTCTGCCCGACGGACTCTCTCCTCAGTAGGATGTGCCCTCTGCAGCAATGCATCATGGGACTCAGACCCCTCGCTGCCACAAAGTTCCTCGGGATCTGCCATAAACAGAGGAAAGACATAAAGTAATGATAAATAAATATAGTGGGCTAACACAAAATATAATAATCTAAAATATAAGGTAAGAGAAATTAGACTCCGCTTTTCTTTTCAGCACAACTTCAAAAATCCGTATCAGGACATTGACATTCAATTCTAAAAACATAGCTAACAGGATATATAGGATGTTTGAATGTTAATCAAACTGCCATCAGTTCTTCAATAAGTTAAGAACTCTGTAATTTACTGTACCTGCTTGCAGCAGGGGGTCATCCTGTATTACTGGCCGCAGAAACTCTTCACTTTCCCAGGGCAACGGAGCATCTGGCAGCACCGTTAGACAGGACGGATCACATTTCTACAAACACATGTGTGTAACTTCACTTTGAAGATCTTGTATACCAGCTACCGAACAAAACAAAAGAATGTGCTTACCGATGAACGTATGAAGTTGATCATCTTTATGTAACCATAGTCGTCTAAATCTAAGAGTAAACAAACGATGAGTTGGTTCAACCTATAAAACCATCTTCGACTCGTGTTGCTCAGAACCTCATTGTCCACCTACGATGTTTTCTGATCACATCTACAAGGTTGACCTGGTGCTCAGCTGTGCAGTGCTGCAGGACAGCAGCTACAGAGCTCATCGAGCTGGAAGGAGAGTTAGAAAGTCTGTTTACATACAGAGTCTGAAATATAGAATAACAGGATTGACTTTGTTTTGAGTATTCACAGGAAACATCTGGGTATCTTTAATGAAAACTACTTTCTACCCATTAAAATAACGCAATTCCAAAATTAGACATAATAAGATTCAACTAATAAAAGTAGTGAGCACTTTATCTTATATTAAAGTAAATACTTGAATAAACTGCCTTAAATTAGCGGTGTCCAACTTTTGCACATCACACAATAACCTTGAGTATTATTAAGTGATGAAACAAAAGTGTGTCAACATAAGGATGAAAAAGCGCATTAGTGAAAAGTTGTTTTAAAAAAATATTTATTCGTTCATTGTACTTTTAGGGTTCTCACCTGTCACAGAAAAGACAGGTAACTGTCTGACTGTCCTCCTCCATCCACTGCCACTGCTCCTCATCATCGACCACGTCATCATCATCTTCAGAAAGCTCAGGCATCACTTCAGCAGCTCCGCCGTCCGTCGAAGAAAGCCCTTATTACAGCCACAAGGTTACAGTTACTTAGCAAGTTTTACACTAAAGCAACTATTATCCTTAAAATCCTATAAATGATAAATCCGGGTTTCCGTTACAACCGCTTAGCTTTGCCGAAGGCTGCTCACGAAGCTAGAAACGCCAGAAAGTACATGATAAATAACTACATACACAAAAGGCAAAAAGACAGACAATACGAGTGATTAACGTTCTAACATTTGCGGGATAACGTTTGCGTTTTACAAAACTCACGTGGGTCTGTGTACTGTGCCATGTTTTCGCCTCACTTTCAATTAACTTCCGGGTGACGTTGTGTGACGCAAGAAGGGCCGGGCCACGCGCGGACCGGCACCTCCGCGTGCGCGCCACAAGATGCCGCCACACTTCTTCGACGCCTGTGACCCAGTGACTCTGTTTAAGGACAGTTCAGCGTCTGCTTGTTGGAAACCAGGAAAAACAGCGTCTGCTTCACTGCTGAAGAACCGGTGAAGAATAAAATAAAATATAAATAAAACGGTCCTAAAATGACGAGCAACTTATAAACAACATAAATACGGAGGCCAATAGGAGTTGTTCTATAGCAATTTTTTTCAAATTGTTAGAATGTGCTGTTTTCGTTTTAGACACGTAAATGTAAATCTGACGCAAAATATAATTCCAAAGCTTTTACTTGTTATATAAATTATAACAAAAATAGAACCAACGTTCGTATCTAGATCGGTGAACAACATCCAGTCACAAGAGGGCGCTACGAGATCATGGAGAAAAAATCTGTTTATTATCACGCACCAGCAAAGTGCTTTACATAGAACAACGAAATGCATTCAGCAAGATAATGTGGAGGATAGATAGAAGAAGAAACGATAGAATAAATCGAACGGAATAAGAGATGGTAGCGCTTAAAACTTGTAACATGACTGTTCTTACAAAGTAAAGGGGTGATGCTCTGTAAACCCATGTGCAATTATGTAGAAGATAATGTTCCTATATTTATTTTAGTTAAATTATTAATTTACATTTTTTATATTACATTCAAAATCCATCTTAAATGGCAGCATGCCACCAGCATGTGCATTAAATTCAATATCAACCAGCTACTGTTTTTTAAGACATTCATGTCATTGTATGTATGTTAAGATACAATAGATCATAATTAAAGCTGTTTGTGAACTGTTAATGACAAACTTTTACAAATTAAAATCTAAATTGATTAACTAGTCATTAACATGAAAACATTTACTGTTGATCTGTTGCTACACTACACAACATGCGTAACATTTGAAACATTTTCAATAAATATCCTCAAAGCAAAGAAAATCACACACAAGTGCAAAATACATAAGCAAACTTTAAACTTTACATAAGCAAACTTTAAGATTCCCGTCTCAGAGCCCAAATGATTAAAAAGCACAATAGTTCCCTTATGAAAAGATTTCACTATCAGTTTAACTGTATGAGCTTTAAAGTGTTCTGATGAGTTCTGTGATGAATATTTTCAGTATGTGATCATATTTGTTTGTGTGTTCTATCTAAATAACTTGATAGAATCACGGAGGCAGCTAGAATCAATCCCACGTCAGGAATCTTAGCTTGGACGTAGCGTTGTCGGTGTAACTAGCTAATCTTACTGTTTTTTGCTTGCTCTCTCATTTCCCTGCACCCTTTCCCAGGTTACTGATGTCTTTGTTCTCCAGGATCTCTGTTTTATGATTAGGCTGAAGCAGAGTGTTTGACACCATTGCTTTCGCCACCTCTTGAATTGAGATGGACATCGATGGGCAAACAGGAGATAAGACACTGAAGAATTTCCTGGCCAGCCACTCACTCGGCCGACTCTCCTGCCGGTCTACCAATAAAACACTGTTGGGAAAACACAAATGGTATTAATGAGATACAGATCAAACTGATTATGTTCAACATGAACACATTTTTTAACTGGGACACTGAGGATGTTGGTAATCTGCCAAACTACGCTAATTGAGATCTACTCACCCTGGTCTGTAAATCGCAAACCTGTCAAAAGCCAGAGCCTCAATATCTGCTTCCACTTGGCCCTGAAAGACAATTATTCAGGATGAACCTCTGAATGTCTCATGTCACCTGATGCAAGGTTTGCTCAACAAGAAATCAATTAGCAGATAGACGGCAGCAGAGAAAGAAAATCAATTACCTTGACTTTGAGATAGAGAAAGTTGCTGTTTTTATCGGCGCCTCTGGATGACTCCAGGTGGAACTGTGCACAGCCTCCAGCTTTGGCAAGCTCAGCTGACTTCAGAACATAGTCATGGTCCACGCGGATGAATCCCTCCTGAAGGAGAATCACAAAAATGGAAATTCTTTAATAGCATAAGTCTAAACCAAAGCACTTTTATTGGGAAAATTAAACATGTCAACCTTCACTTTGGGGCATGACATTTCCTGTGTACCTTGCGTGGCTGAAGGGGCCATGCTTATTGCAGAGAATTGCACAGTTGTTCATTCTGAGTCTACTGGTACCAGTTACCCACTGGTGGAGAACGTGTGTTAGATTCTTTCAGCTCAACTCACAGCTCCTGCCTTTGCTCTGGTGGTTCCCAGGCAGCAGTAGCCAACGTCGTGACCCTGAAACGCAGCAGCATAGTCGTCGAGCTTCTCAAAGTCCACCACCTCTTGTACCTGCAACAGAAAAAGTGGGTCATGCACAATATATCTGATTACACGTGGTCTTGTTTTGTCACCCACTGACCAGGTTTCCATACGCTTTGCCCTCAAACGTCAGTGGTCTCCTTCCTATCAGAGTGATCTTAGAGAAGAGGTTGCGCTCCAGCATCTCTTGAAGCAACAGCCGTCCAGTTTCCCCAGAGGCTCCGAGGATGAAACAGCTTCTGTTCTGCTGCCTGAAGTTTTCCTCCAGGACCTTCATGTCCTCAGACATGCTGAAAGCCACCAGGTGGTGATGTTAGCGGAGCTCAGACTGGTTTCGAACGGGTGTATGAAATAGCAGGCGCTAATACGAGACATTTATGAAAACATGTCGACGATTGTTTTAACAGAGGTTTGGCGTGATGGAGTGAAATCAAGCGTTTGCGTTTCTAAACCAAAAGGGCAGATATTAATCTCACTAGCTAGAGTCATGGTGATAGCGGCTACGTTAGCGTCCGCCTTTAAATTAACGACATGCCGCGTCTTTACCTGATGGACTTAATCGGATCAGGGTCTTCGAAATAACTCAAAACCGCTGCAATTACAGCAACTACGAGGGCTAAGAGTCCGGCGGCTTTTCCCAGGGTGGAGCTCAGCGCTTTCATAACAGACAGTGGTTGGGCTACCGACCAAAACCACTTCCTGGTTGCCGGGTCTGTTTACACATAGTCAACGCCGCCTTCCAGCTTCGTTCACGGGCGGAGGCTCAAATCTGATACGTCATCTCAATGAGACAAAAAGATCGCCACAGACATGTTGTGTTTAACGGCTATAATACGATGGTAAACCCAGAAGAGCAAGATAGTGCTATATCCCTATTCTCCCTGGAAATCACGCACTATAGAACGCGCATGCGCACCTGCAGTTAGAAACGCCCCATCCAGTAGCCATGTGTTTACGAAGCATCGTCCCTAAAAAGTAGCATGAGGCTGTACATTACGACTGTCTCTATGTTGGACGTTTATTTACTCCGTGTGACATTTCAAAACTCGCATTTAATTGGTAAGGAAAATAAATTCTAGTTCTTTTTATCTTTATTATATTGGAATTGTCCCCTGTAATTTGTTTAGCTGTTTTGTGGAGAACCTCTTCCAGAGACAGAGGTCTTCATTCATCCATAATCTCTCTATCTGGTGCGAGGTGCAGTGTACACCATAGACAGGTCATCGGTCCATTATGTGGCTTGTGCACGCAGACTGACCACCATTCACATTAATGGGACAGCGCACACAGCAGGGTGTGTGCAAAGTCTCCTGCACAAATAAACTAGAGTAACTGGCAGAAAGCCATGCTCAGTGGCACAGACAAGCTCTTATCACTGCAGTATTAGCTGGTTAGTTCTGGATGCACTTGGACCAAACAGAACCACTAGGTGTTTTTTCACTAACATCTCTTCCACTGGGGCATCCATTCAGGTGGAGGTTTGGAAGAATGAAACCATTGTGCACCTGTTGAATTGTACAGTAAAACAGACAGAACTAGATGATCTGATGAGGATTGCAATACAGCACAGCCAATACAATGTCTGCTGTGTTGTGTTCCAGGGTAAATCTGAACCTGCTCCTTCTCCTAATACAAAGGATAAACACAGGGCAGGGGTGACTGCTGCTGGCAGGAAGCACGTCCTGGAGCAAACACCCGAATTTGTCTGGGACAGCAGAGTTCAGGTCTGTTTTCCTGCCCCCCCCCAAAAAAAAGTCTTGCCTTTATTGAAAACCAGGGGGTTTCATTAAATAAAACCTCAACACAAAGTAAGCAAGTGCAGTCACATGCAATGAATTCATCAACACCCCATGTTTTTAACACCCCTGCCACTTCGAGCACAAGGCATCGACCCAATCTAATAGAATATGACGGAGCCAGGGATGATCCTTTAAAGATGTCAGCAGTGAGAGACAGAAAGAAAAGAGGCTGAGGCTGAGAGAAGAGGCCTTAAACTGGCACTCTGCTGAAATGAAATGTCGCCTCTTTGTTCCGTAGCTGCGGGTGCTAATTGGACCTGTCGGTGGGGAGGACGGCTGCCGCTGGGCTCCTGTCCGTCGCACCTGTTGAGTCATTGTTTCTCACATTGATCAGACAGGAAGTTGCAGTAAGAAGGCTTATGCCTCAGTGGGTGCGTGGCAGCGACGTGGTTCAATTTCCTTTTAAAACGCCGCTGCTGGAGGTGGAAATGCCAATGGTAGTCAATGCTCAGTCGCGTTTGAGCATTGATTCATTTACACTAAAGGACGTATGGATCAGAAAACGCTGGCTTTCACTGCCTTGTTCGCGTTCTCCATGCTTCAGTCTCAGCTGCGTTTCAGCATTGCATAATATGTTTGATGTCTCCGCTGCTGCTGCTCGGACACACTTCACCTAAAGTCCTATTCAAACAGGATTAGCTCCTAGAACAATGGTTGGGACATAATTGCTGACAGAGGTCATGGTACTAAACGCAACAAGAATCAATGACGCAGCATTGAGAAGGTGATACAAAAGTTACCCCACCATTATCAGCACAGAACTGAAGATCATCTTGAATGTTGGTACGGACGTTACTGACATCATGTTTTATTACCGTCCTCTGGCGGCCTTGGTTTTAACATGACCAAGAAACAGGCACCAACAAAAACCCAACTGAAGCAACTGGTCTCAAAAGTCAGACAATCAGACTTTGACGTCTAGATTTTAGATGTAAGTGATATGAAATTACAGTTTACAACTGTTAATGACATTATTAATTCTGTCTCAGACACCGACCCTTTGGATTCCATGTTGCCCTCAGATTTTATGATCAGGTATCAAAAATTCTTTTCCACCTTTGTCTATGAACACATATTTATACTTATATTTATATTTTATTTATTTTTTGTTTTGTTTTATTTATTACTCATTGTACTAACCATTGATAACCACCACCACTTACCTAATTGGATATTCTAGAGTACAACAAAAGTTTTTTTTACTAAATTTAAATGAAGTTTACTTTACTTTTACTATTCTGATAGAAAATTTAGAGGGAAATATTTTATACACAGATTTTTTCCTAATGTAGCACTTTTACTTAATACCTAAAAATACTGTCATTAAATTTTTAAGATCTAATATGCTTATATTGCTTTGAATTGAAAGGTCTTTTCAAAAGACATTTTACCAAATTTATCATGTAACTTATTTATTTATTTAAAATGTATTTTCTCGGGGTAAAAATTATGTTCTATCCAAATTATTATTGAAAATAATGAGAAGATTCAATCATATTCAAACAAAAATAGTAAAAGCAGGTTGCAGGTTGTACGTGCCTATATAGATGTTTTTCTCACACACACACACACACACACACACACACACACACACACACACACACACACACACACACACACACACACACACACACACACACACACACACACACACACACACACACACACACACCTTAAGGCCTGGGACCCCTGTTTCACAGACTCTAGAGTGTGATGCTAATGATGGTAATTAATGGAGCCTGACAGCACAATCTGCTGCCCATTGTCTCCCAATAAACAGCTTTACAGTCCACATGAGCCACAGAGGGGACAGGAGACAGGCAGAGTGGAGGGTCGGACCTCAGGGGACAGCACTGATCCTGAAGTAGGGATTAGCTCAATTAGAGAGGCACTGTCTGATTTAGATGCAGTGTGTGTGTGTGTGTGTGTGTGTGTGTGTGTGTGTGTTATTAGAAGCCTCCATCATTAGAGCCCACTGTTGCCTCTATTTGTTGCTGTCTGATGCAGCTGCTATTGACATCGTCAAGCCGATACCTTTAGCTTTTACTCATTTCAATAACAATTAATCTTCAGTGCGTCATTGTCTAAATGATAACATATCCATGAATATTTCAAAAGGCAGCATGTTGTTGAATGATTTCCTACATTGGTTACTTACCGTACTCAATGTATATATCATACATTGTGAAATCAGTTTCTTTTCCTCAGTTAAAAGAAACAATATAAAATAAAAATACAAAGATTTAAATACCAGCTGCCAGATCTGGTCAGTTATGAAAAAAAGCACAATAACACAGTAATTCCACAAATCTCAGAGTTTTCCTCAGCTTGGCTTTGTAACAGGTCTAGACGCAGGACTCAGACCATCACAATATGTTGGAGAAGATGCTGAGTGCCAGCGGTGCTTCCCTGCTCAAAGAGCTGCAGCTAAGCAGCCCTGAGACCGGCTCTTCCTTCCCCCAGGAACAATGAGCCCAGTAAAGGAGCAAACAGATTACCACCATTTTCCTTTAGAGGCTCCTAAAAAGAGTCTGGGAGCCGTGGGCGAGCAAAGAGGGGAATACGCTTGCACATCTGGCGAACCTTCTGCCGCCTACTGGATTCAGTGTCTGCACGTTTTGTTTGTAGATTTTTCTATAAGAAAATACAAAATTATAGTTTTCCACAGTTTCTGATCTGCCAGATCAGATGTCCTCATTTTAACAACACATTTTTGAGTTTGATTAAAATCAAAACACAGACCACAGAAGCAAAACTTGTAGTTTTTAGGTTTACACATGGTCGTCAGCAAAAAGAAAAAAAAAGACAAAATCCAAACCAGTCACATTAGAATAAATTCCTTCACCTCACCATGGATGACTTGTGGTCGACAAGACATAATTGGTTATGATCAGACTTTCCCAGGAGAAAATCGAACTTGAAACAGTTCAGTCTGGATGTCCTTTTATGGCAGTGACGGCATAAAACACCAAAGCTTCTTAGTGGATATTTGTGTTAGGCTTTGAGTTTTCACTATCAGATCTATTTGCTATCTTAAATCTCCCCTTTGTGGCAGGACGGTGAAGCTTAATGAGTTCTTTGAACTGCCGACATCCCCAGTAGAATGGCTTTAAGAATGTCCACCAACTAACCTTTAGTCTCTTTCCCACATCCAGCAATCGGAGAGGGCACCTAATTCCGATTCTGCAATTCCTGCACACCTCCTATATTCATAATGGGCTAATCATAGTTCATCTTCAGAACAATCCTTGTATGTTGTGGTGACACTAACACTAACACAGACCTACCGCATTCTGGCTGTTTCTGCAGATAACAAATCAGAGCAACACTCTGATAGAGTTATATTTATGAATTTTATGTTTATCCCGAGCATTTTCAAGCCATGAGGGGACAGAGGGACAGGTGTCTGAGAGCAGCCACGCAGTTGTGAAGATATGATCGTTTCATTTAGTAAAGGGTGTTTACATGGGTTTCTAAAAATCTGCTTACTCTTAGTCAGTTTTTTTTTTAGTTTTTTTTTACTATTCAACAACAAACTATTAATGGTGGTACACATTGTTAGGTAAAGACATTTCACCTGAATTCAACAAATGTAAGCTCTCAGTGAACTATCATATTAAATAATATTAATTAAAACAATCCTGATTATCTGTGAAAAATGTTGTAACCCAAAGTGAGACAGAACAATCTGATGTTTATGGTTTTATTATAGCTTTATTATTATTGTTTTAAATTAGTTTAAGGACTAATTTAAGGCAGAATTCCCTTATTAACAAAGTTGAAATGTCCCCAAGATTTGTCAAGTTCCAATAACACAATCGTACTAGAATTAAAGGACTAAATTATTGCTGAGAAATGATGTAAGGTAAATTAACATGGTTAACTAATAGTATTGAATATTAGCCACACGATCTCATGTAAAGGTATTTGACCACATGCTGTAAGGAGTTGTGGATAAGGTGCTGGAATAATGTGGATGGAGGGAAATAATATGAAAAGCAAAACTCCAATCCACTACTTTACCACCGACACTGTCTCAGTGGGTTCTTCTGGCTTTCCTGTGTCTCATTCTTGGCGCTGGCTGGGTTTGTCTCATGGATGGACCCTGCTGTCCTCCGGCCTACAGAGACGGTGAAAGGAGGAAGACGGGAGATCATGTTGGATCATGACAGACCCACCACAGCACACAGACCTCCCTGCCGATGGGCTAACACCACTACAAATGGCAGAGCTGGTGGGACAATCACTGGCTGAATGGGAGCTAATTAGCTGGAGTCTAATGCCAGTTTACTAACACCTGTATTAGCGTGCTCACTCAGCAGGGAATCAGCGCTGGCCAACAAGTGCTAATCCCTCATAAGCCCAAAGTACTCCTCCCAAGAACTGGAATTTGCATATTCTGCTTTAGCCAGCTGTTGCCAACCTAAACCCAGTACAGCGCTAAAGTGTTAGCTCTGATGGAGGGAAGGAGGAAGCTGCATAAAGCAGCAAAGACAGGCGAATCCCCATGATGTTTAGTGTTTGAATCTGCTTTTGGAGACTCCGCTCACAGTCCCAGGTGCGTACAGTGCTGTGCTGTGAGTTGGTCAGCGTGGGTTCTCACGTCTCCTGGGAACGCTGCCACGTGAACCCGCTGCCTGGGTGGTGCAGTGATTACACAGTCGCTGTGTGCGCATCAGGGCAAGTGCGAGGCCTGTGTGTATCGGGGTGTGTGTGCAAGGGATTAGTAAGCTTTAGCATTAACATCATGACTGGACCGGCCACATTCCCTCACTGCCAATAATTTGAGGGGAGGAGAAGGCGGCCAGTCCATTAGCTCAGCCTGTTTGCTCAGGAGTTGGCCGACTCTGATCCCCTAATTTCTCTCACCGAGTCCAAGAGAATCTCTGGCTTTTGTGATGGAGGGATGGGAAAATAAAGGATGAGACCGAGGGGCACATTGATTCAGAGATCACCATCCTTAGGACATTCTGTACACTTACCAAACTAATCAGCGTGAGTAAACACAACAAGGCACGCTGAGAGCTGCTGGCTAAAAGGCCGGGGTCTCCGGGGTTGATTAGGAAGAGCTGTTGATGGACCACACTCAGTGTCTGCGTTCTCTGATGTTCAGACGACAAACAGGCAAACTGTGAGCAACGTGTCTCATTTGCTGGCCTGTTCTGAATGATCCTGGGCTTTGAGTCAATCCGTCTTGGATCTAAAAGTTTTAACAATGGCTGTGTTGTCAGAGTCAGCGGCAATGCTACGTGATAAAGGATAGATTCATTTCACTGCAGTGTTTGATCCATGTCGCTTTCCCAGATTTTAAAAATCTCTCAAAGGCTGAAATCAATTTTGTGTGTAAACTTTAACTCTCTCACAACAGATGTGTTGTCTTCGTTTGGAATTAAACATAACATTTAAAAAAAAAAAAAAAAAAAAAAAATATATATATATATATATATATATATATATATATATATATATATATATATATATAGAAGAAGGCTACGGAAGAAACATATACAGGCAAGAGGCCAAGTCCAATGCTGCAAAAGGTCCATCAGTAAACTCACTTATTATCACTTGAGGACAAACTGAAATCTCCAATAAAAGTCTAATAAATTAAAATTCATGTACACCGCTTTGAAGAATTCAGACAGAACCCAGTTAAAAATCAAATAAACTTTCAGTGCAGTCAGTGGCACAGTTTTAACAAATATTGTGAAGTAGGTGCTGTACATTTTAAATCAGTGTGAATACATCTACAGACAAGAATTCACCTGAACCACGATGACCAGACGTAGACCCAGTAAAACACTCCACCAAAGGAAAGAAAAGAAAATCTGTATAGACGCAGGGGACGAGTATTATAATAACCCATCAATCATTGGATTCTAAGCCACATCCCAGGGGAAAACTTCTGTCAGCACACGATGACTCAACATACTCTTCATGTTAAGTGGACATCAGATCAGATGTCACTATCAATTCCCAGAAGCTGAGACCTCTCCTAATACCCCTCACAGCCAATTAGTGCAAGCAATGGCTGCAAACCTTCAATAGCAATGCACAGTAACTGCTTATAGCTACATATGCTGCCCCACTAGCGGCTGGCAGTGGGGACAGGGGCTAATGGGCAATCACAGGGGGGCTTATGGTGCAAATCAGCCCCGATCTTCAGGAACCTTCTGGGGATTCCTGTCCAGTGTCGCCCCATTCTACAGCTTATGATCTAGTAATGGGTTCTTTGGTGGAGATCTGAGTGGGTCCACTGGGAACATGGTGTCAAACTGGTGCAGACTTCCTACGACTAAAGGGGACTTTGATAGGCAAAGTGGCACGGGGCAGAAAACAGGTGCCTGCTAATAGGATGCGTCACTACCCGCTTGTGCAAAACAGCTGACACCCACAGCGGCTTCTAGATCCAGAACAGTGTTTATTTAGGATATAAACTGAAGCCTATATTGATGGAGGGCAGAGAAAACAGATTATTTCCATCCAATAGATGTGATTAGTAAATATTTTACATTTGATCAGGGCACATTCATTCTTTTACATACAGTCCATGAATCTAGTCGCGCTTGTGTCATGCATCGCTCTCATCACTCAATTCGTGTAATAGACCACGATGATCTACTGTATATTATTGATTAGTGTAATACTAGAATGCATGTGTTTACTTGTGCAGTACTTATGCGAGTGGGGCTTTAAGGCTGAGTTATGGGGGTTTATGCCGTCTGTTCATCCTGTCAGCGAACGGGTGGGTTTGTGGTGAAGAATGGTGAAGGCAGGTGGTGTGACTAAAGCGAGGACTGGACCGAATTGGAAGGATGCAGGGCTTTAGCCGAGGGAGGAGGAGATGGGACGGGGTGTCACCAGTCGACAGGGCCTGTCCGAAACAGCGCCGCACACCACACCCACCCAACTGTTTCTCTTTCAGCGCCCTTCTGCCCGTTTCTCCCCGTCTCCTTCCCTCACTCCCTCTGTCTCGCTTTATCTCTCTCCTCCTCTTTTCTTTTCTTTTCAAAATGCATTGTTAACAAAACGGTTTACAAACCCTGGCTGGTACATTATCCACGACCGCCTCCTGTGAGATTGATTTAGGCAAATGGATTCAGAAAGGGAGGGAGGGATGGTGGTGGGGTGCATGGAAAGGATGGAAAAAGGAGAAAGTGAAAAGGGGTGTGTTCCTCCGTGCAACCGCTTTACAAAACCACCACATGGGCCACGTTGAATATTCCCTTTTCTCTGGCATTTTGAGAGGCCATACATTAAACGCTCATTATACAGCCTTTATGTGCAGGGGGAGGCTCCATCTCGGAGGGCAGAGCGGCTGAGGATGGACTATGATCTCTCTGCATATGCATGCATGGAGCATCTTTAGAGGCTTTCTGGACATGTATGATATCATCATGACTGAAAGATTAGACTTTCATAAAGCCCGATTCCTGAAGGAAGGGTGTGTCGGTTGCACGACTGATTTTTACGGTGAACCAGATTGCGTGTTATGTTTAATAAGGAACGTCTCAAGCCAGGAGAGATTTCGGCTTCTGAGACGTCAGGTCATTTGTAGAAAGACGTATTTTTAACGAGAAGGTGGCGATAACCACATCCAGTTCCCCTTCTCAGCTCTCATTTTCAAAATTGTGACAGAAGTTTGTTTGTTGCCCTTCATTCTCACACTTTTCAAAATAGACACACTTCAGCGACTGATGAATTTCTTTGACTTTTACTTTTATCTGACTTTTTAACTATATCGTTTCGCTTTCAACTCCACTTTCATAGTCCTCTCTTCTTTTGCAAAAGCAGGAGGAGAGCAAAGGTTGAACTGGGCATCCCATCATGATAAATCACTGGTTAATGAGGAGTCCATTGTGTCCTCACACATTGTGTCCTCCTTCTTCCTCCTCCCCCTCACCCCCCTCCTCCTCCTTGTGTCCCTTAGACCGCTACCTTTGGGTTGTTAAGCTGACACAGATAATGAACTGGCCGCTTTGAACTGTCCTCACAATATTGACTGGTTGCACACAGCAGATGTCTCCCTGGCAGAAAGCAACTGGTAAAAGCACATTAGGTTAACAAAGAGAGCTTTGCTTTGCAGGGGTGGAGACTGGAGAGGAGGTGGCAACGGGGTCTGTGTGGGTGTATGGTGGTGGGGGGGGGCAACGGGATAGGGGGGCAGAGGGCAAGCTTCAGAGTTGACAGATCTTGGGGATTATATCAAAACAACACGTTTGTCGATTATATGACGAAGAGGAGACGTGACAAAGGGGACATGGTTCGAAACCGTCTTCACAGACTTGGGTCGTGTTATGGATCTTCTCTGGATTATATACTTCTGATTTGTTCATGGTTGACTAAAAAGATATAATTGGAACATCCACCTAATAGAACAGCAACGTTGAAAATCCAGTGTGTCAGATACCAAGGAGTTTTATATACATTTACTATCTCTGTTTCTACAGAATAGATACATGCACTCACTGGTTATCACTTACATCTGAATGGGAACTATTTACCATACTTCTGAAACTCACTCAAAGCGGCACATCCTGATAATTGTGTTATGTTTTTATTTGTTAACAGGAAAAAGTGTGTGGCATCATGGTTTGTTAAAGGCTTAGAACACACAAAAGGTCGGGTTTGGACCTTTACAGATAACAATCTGAATCACACTTTGGCACAGACGAGTTTGTTCATTTTGTCTATAGATAACAAAATGATTAACTTCATTTTCAGTCCCCCTCTCGTTATTGTTGTTCGTTGAATGCAGAGCGGCCTGTGAGCCAACTGGTTTCTTTCTGGCAGTGGGATGGGTGTCTAATGGGTCAATAATAAGCCGTGACTAACCATCTCCCTAAGGAGCAGCTTGGCCAGACACACACTCACAGAAAGCAGCAGAAAGGTATGAGCCACCAACACTGATTACCATATAATTGCAGCCATTGTATTTGACATGGAGAATTAGTAGCCTGCTAGGTGGCTAACTGGCCTTTTATTCAGCTTCAGACTGGACAAAAAACACACCCACACACAGACAGACATACACAACTCATACTGGACACAATATGCATTTATGCGCCCACAATTATTTGGGAGCACACATTACAGAACCTTGCATGGATACCTAAAATCTGAGGTCCGGACATTTGGAAAGATGTGAAGCACAGACAAAGGGCCAGAAGAGGAAGAAGTTCAAACGCTGACAATTCAACTATTTAAATGGTACTTATGAAGTAATGGAAATCAACACATAAGTCAGGTTCTTTAGAAATTAATGTCCAGCCTTTGTGTCCTCTTTCACACCTGTTTCTGTTGAGCCACCACATCAGAACGAACTAGAAATGCAGACAGAAATCTTTTGTCCTGCTGCACTGCTTCAACAGTCCGAGTTCAGGGATCAGTGTTCACACACTCTGGATAATCTGCTATATCCTATTCAGATTCCTCCTTTCCACTTTGAAAATTACACACGTCGGCAGTTGTGAAATTGTGATCGTTTCCCACACGAAGCCACGTCTTCAGACTTGGGGGCACGGAATAATTTGATTTGGTCTCTGGCATACGAGTCAAGAGGGTTAACAAGACCCACCGCCATGGAGTCCCTTCACCCCACGTGTGGCTAAACGATCACTTCCCTACGTGCTTCACATCGCAACAAATCTCTTTTCATGATCACTTTTCACTCTTTCTCTTTCTTGCCTGACTGGGTCTTTTTAAACTGGGAGGGAGACGAGTGAGAGTCAGGGAGAGAATTTCTTTCCCTCTTAAAGGTTTTGTGTGAGGACGGCTGAGTGAGCGTCCATTATAGAAAAGGCCCAGACCACCACTGGATGACCCTGCTTGGAGTGACAAAACCCAATTGGTCATGGCCGCCAGCAGCTAATGGGCCAGAGAGGAATAGCCCTGGGTGGGTAATGACTGTATTCTCTGCCTTTCTATTTAGGCCCCTCTGGTGCCCCGTAGCCCACCCCACCCCACCCCAGCAGCCACCAGCCCTGTGCCCTGTGTGCCCTTCTGGCCTTCTCTTCTGGTTTCATGTACACTAGCGCACACTTTTACACAATACTGCTGGTCACAGTGTTTATCTGTGAGATGCGCCTGGCAACAAATGCTGCTGACGACCGGACCACACGTAGGGACGATAGAGCCCCTGTGCTATTGGTGCATTAAGACCAATGTATTTGGTCTTATTTGCTGCTACAATTGTTCAGAAAAAATATAATCTCACTATTTGTTTCAACGAGAGCGCTGAATTGAAACAAGAAAAAATACTTCTGTCAATGCCTCTGACCGAGTCTTAAGACTCGTTTTTTACAAGTTATGATCAAATACAATTACAAGAACATGACACAAATAGTAAATATGTCTTTGCTACAATCACTACAAACTTACAATTTGATTGATCTTTTTCCAGCATTTCACCTTTTGCAGCCTTGTGTTTGTTCGTGAAAGTGAAGTTGAAAACAAGGCACTTTTTTATTAGTGGGCCGGTTGGGGATGCGGTGGTGGAGCGGATGGCAACAGATAGGAAGGGTAAAGGGAGAAAGGAGGAGGAGGTGGTGGGCAGGTCACGCTGGCTCTATTCAACCCCTAAGACAACACCACACAGAATGATAGACTCCTCAGGATTGTTTGTCCCTCATGGGCCATTCTCTCCTGGCGCTCTCAATGGCACCCTTAGCCGCACATGAGAGACTCTCACAGGTACCAGAGTGTGTGTGTGTGTGTGTGTGTGTGTGTGTGTGTGTGTGTGTGTGTGTGTGTGTGTGTGTGTGTGTGTGTGTGTGTGTGTGTGTTTGAAGGGTGGAGCACGGTAGTGGAGGTGGGGTTGTATTTTAGAGATAAAGCCTCCTAGTCCTATGGTTGATTGCCCCGCTATAGACACTCACTCAGTGGCTCTGAAAGGCTCCCTCAGACACCAGTGAATAAACTCTTACTCTTACGCTTCCATACATCACCCTCCACCTCCCCTCCATCCTCCATCCTCCTCCTCCGTTGGCAGATCCACCCCCTCCGCTCTCTCACTTTGTATTTTTCAGGGATTTGAGCACCACCCCTCAAACCCTCCTTCCTCCCGAAAGTATCCACTGCTCGGAAAAGGCCTTCATCTCAAGCTTTGCATGTTTACAAGCTTAAATGCATCACACCATTATTGTTCAATAATCTCTGGAGGCTTTTGAAAGTAAAATAATTTAAAATTAGTGAATGTATGTGGGATTTTGCTTTCGTTGGTGAATGGTTTTTAAAAAGTAAGAATTTTTTTATGAAATGTAACATTGCACTCTTTGATTACATTTTGTGTATAAAAAAGAAAATGCCGGAGACAGAAGTGCAGCCCTCGGTCAGTCGTCTTCCTTCCTTCTGACACATGAAAGAGACGGATGCTGAAACGTCTGAAAGTTACCCTGTTAAGCTAACCATTAGCCTGCATCTCTAAAGACCCTAGTTAGCGCTGTTGTGGCTCCTGTCAGCAGTTTCCTCCCTGCAGGAAGACTCCATCTAACTCTGACCCACCAAGATGAGCTGACTAAGTAATCCTGAATACTGACCTGAGGCAGAAGTCACTAATTCAAGCTAAGAGAGGATGCTTTATATTAAATTCAATATTTTGTTCAAGTTGAAGGACTTTTGTGCTGGTGTGTCTGCTGTTTTAGTAACAAATGTGTTCATCCTGACACTGAAGCCCTGTCAACATCACACCCCTGATGCCACATCACCTTCTGCTTTAGGGAAAACCTCGACAGCGCAGTAAAGTCCTGGTCCTACAGTTGGTCATACAGACAAAATGAGTCGTGTGACGCCCACGCAGACCTGACCGACACTTAGTGAAACAAAGTTTTACAGTTATTTGTTTGTTTAACTGTTAATTACCCTTTCCCTTTCGCAACTGTGACACTATACAAACTCTCATTTCCATTCTTAAATCCCCGACTTCCCAGTCACTGTCAAACATTTACATTTTCTAACCTTTATATGTAAAGCCAAGTTGCTAGAAAAGCTGAATGTTGCCTCCTTATGGTGCAGCCCGGTTTAAGCCATTCAAATTCAGCCTCAGCGTGGAGGTGCAGAGCTTTGCATATTCCACAGGGACCACAGCACTGGCAGCTTACCTTTGTCTGCACCTCCGCCTGTGGACCTCTGGGAGTTCTTTACTCTGATCAGGCTTCTATTTAAACAAGTGAAACAAAAACAGCATTTAAACCAACCAGGTTTCATCCACAAGAGCTTTATTTGCAAGCTGTTGCCCTTCTGCTCTTGGTCTGATGGTAAATGCTAATTCCTCAGGTCTTTACATTATTTCTTAATATAAAAAAACATCTATTTATATGCTTTTTTTAAACATTGTGTGTAAATGTGTTTTTATTTAAAAACCAGAATGTGAGTGATTGATTAGATGACTTATTTTCTTTTTAACCACACATTCAGCTGCTTAAAAGAATAGTCAACAATAGATCTAATATGGTTTACTCCTTCATCCTTTCCCTCACCTCTTTTCCAATCAACTCATACACTTGGGAGCAACTATGGCTAAATTAGTCTGCTTAGAAACAGAGAAGTGCCTTAATTAAAACTTCATCCTCTCTCTAAATCCCACTCTCTGCTTTATTCTCCTCGTCCTTTTCCCTTCTCTGTGGCACCGTCTCATCAGGCAGACGGAAGAAGGGCATCGTTGACTTGCACTCCAAGGCCTTCGCTTGTTTGCCGGCCTCAATAGAAACTCGCCGTTAGATACAATGACCTTGCAAATTAAAGGAATGACTGTCCAAATTAAATCAAGCAAGGCAGCCCCATGCAGGCAGCTGGGCTCTCTAGTCCGAGCTTAGCCTGCGCTCTGCAAGCTCCCCCTCCTTCCAGCCCTTCAGTCTTTCTCATAAGTGAGAGGTGAGGGGAGCGAGTGAATGGAGGTTTTCTTCACAGTCCTCCTTGAGATGCTACTTCTTGCTAATTAACTGGCGCTCTTTGTCATCTCCTCTGTGAGTATGAAGGACTTTAGGGGGGGACTGAATAGAGCTTTCTCATCTGGCAACCCATGCCAACTGTCTCTTGCTCTCATGCACTCTTCATCCTGCGCTCTTTGTCAGATGTTGCAATAGTAAATGAAGTGATGGCCATTTTCTAAATTAGTTTTCTTGCACATTGTCGGTGTCATTATCATTGTTTGCTTGTGAACTTTTGGAGGGAAACGGCTGATTGAGACATTTTTGTGTTTGCGGTTCATTAAAAGGAATTTTCATATGAAAGAAAAGTATAAACAATAAATTAAAGTATGTGTGTGTGCGCTTGTGTGATGTCTTTGCCTGTGAATGCACCTATGATCCCTCACACGGCCTATCGTGGCCTGTCATCACTAATCCTTGAAATATTGTCCCTGTTCAATGAATGGTATAAAATTGGAACATATGTGTCATTATTCTGTAAGTCTTTCATTGAACCATGATCTCCTGAATGTAAACTCATGTGAGACTCCTTTCACAGACCCCTCCTCCCATGCTACAGTAATTATTCCCAAATAATGTTTTTTTTTCCCCGGGAAACATGCAGAAAACCGAGTTTCTCAGATTGCATGAATGATCATTGTGGATTTACATCAAAGAACAGCAGGAGCAAAACTATTTGTCTGCCTCCAACAACCATAGCAAGGCTATCATTTCACTATCAGTCTGCTGGGATCTTGGAGATTGTCTGAGATCTGGCCAGGCTGTGCTCGTTGGACACACATCATAAAGCTAATGTGCTTGGACTCCCAAACTGTGACACAGAAATTTGCCTTTCCCTTGATCATTCGTTTCCACATGTCCCACTGTATCACCCTCCGAAGACAGACTGTAAAGATCCATCCAGATCCAGCTACAGACACAAAAGCACAATGATGGAAAGCGTTCAAGGAAAGTCACAGACATGGATTAGACGTGGAATCACATACTGGCCAACTGAGAAGGTAGAGCTGGAACCCAACACTCCGTCTGCGTGTGTGGCTCAAAAACAATAGGCCACTCTCTGAACGGAGTCCTGCCTGACCAAACAGAAGGCAAGGTGTGAGAGCAGGTCAAGCTCCTCCAGTCGTTGACCCTGCTCATATTTTCCCAAATGAAAAGATTACCTAGTTTCTTCAGGTTTTACCTCAAGTGATTTTTTTGAAGCCAAGTGAAAGTTTCAAATTCCTGTTCTGCGGCTCGTTGTCTTTGGAGTGGACTTTCTCTTAGCCCTTTGTGCTCTTCTTGACCTTAAGTGTCTTATCATTTGGCCCCGAGGAGCAGAGGTCACTTTGCAATAGGTGACCCTCCCCCCCGCTTACTTCATTGGCTTTTGTACAAGTATGAGAGGAAGACATTCAAGATGAAGATAACGTACAACGTAAAGTACTCAGAGACAAATCCCATTTAAAAATAAAATAAAATTAAAAAGTTCATAAACAATAATTCAAAACAAGCAGCATGATTCGATTTAAAGTGTTTTATAAAAGCTTGTCTCCATCCATGGCTTAACCTCACATCCTGGCCATGCGTCCATCATGAAAGGCCCGTTGCTGTAAAAGTACTCTTTTGTCTCACTATGTCTTTAACGGTGCTATTTCTCGGTTATTAGGCTGAAGCGGCTCCAAGCTCAACATGGCTGCTAAACCTGAGGAGAGAGAAGGCGTGAAGAAGAAGAAAGGGGGAAATGAACTGCAGGAGATAGTGAAAGGAATAGATGAGTGATGGTTTGGAGAAGTGACAAGCAGAAGCAGAAGGGGGGAGTTAACGACCTGATGGAGCAGAGGTCACATCACCTAGGGCCTGTTAGAGCCCCCATAACGCAATGATGGGATCAATTACAGGCCACACTGGGACCGAGAACCAGCACAGGCCAGTGGCTCCAAATGGTTCCATGTGACTTTGAGACGCACGACTCTGACTGCTGCAGGAATTAGACCCGGGAGGTCCGCTGTGTGCAAAGTCAGGCACACTGCATTATTTGGGTCTGTATGACCAAAGACCCTGACCGTCCTGATGGTCATTATGCCTCAGAGAGTTTGAACGGGGTAAATGGACCAGCTCATGGTGCACATCCGGGTTGAAGAGAAGTGTGGTGGCTGGGCCAGCGCAAGCTACCACCTACAGCTGTTAACCATTTGAGAGATGTTTGATTTACTATGTCCAACTATAATATAGAGTTTATACAAAGAGAAAAAGTATTAAGAAAGACTCACATTATAAAAAAAATTATATATTTATATATATATAAATTTATAATTTCCCAATGATGTTTAATATTTAATAACAGCTAATAAATAGCATTTTATTAGCTTGAACAGCTGGAAATTAGCATTTTGACATTAATGTTATTGTTTCTTTTAAACTTAAATTGGCTGGGGAACAGACAGAGATCAGGGTGATTCATGTAAATGTTCACTGTTGGACTTTTGCTGTACAGTAGTTTAGTGCAGTACTTGAGGTGGTTTGCATTAGGACTGTGGATTCAGTTAATGTTTACGTTCATTTTATCATGATCAGTTATTAAAAATCAATTATTATGCCACATTACAGCCTCTATTATCTGAATGTAGGAGGTGCATAAAGTGAAATAAAGTCAAAATTTTTCATCTTTATTGTTTCATTGAAATATTTGTAATCAAATTGTACATAGAAAAGTCAATTGTGCATTTATTAAATGCACAATTCAAAAATAAATGAGGAATCAAATAAAATGATCTGAGTTTCAATATTGATCAAAACATTCATGGTTATAAATTTTGGCATAGTCAGTTATTTTGAGAGATGGTGGAGGACCGTGTGCTTGAGATCTCACCCAGTCCCACCATCACCTCTGCTTCAAACTGTTCAGATGAACCCACAGAATGTGAAGGTCGGCTGTGTTTACTTTGGGCGTGTACATTCACGGCAACATCAACAACGATCTCCTGCTCCGGGCTCTGTTTTTTTATTCGTTAACGTGAAAGAAGATAAGTGGAAGGAGCTAAATGTTGTTTTGCTTTGTTGTTGATCTTCGATTAATCATGAGAGGCCAAGTGCAAGAACCGTGTCCAGTCTTGTTTATGCAGGGCTCAGCTAGGGCCCTTTCAAACACACACACACAGACCTGCATGCACGCACACACTTGTGTAGCAGGAGCAGCAGTAGCCCTGAAAAGATCACTGGTTTCCTCCTGTTATGCAAATGCATCAAAACGCTTGACTGAGAATTATATATGAATCCAATGAAGCTTTTTCTCTCTTTTAGAACTGCTTAGCCACAAGTACTGAGAGCCCTCAATGGCAAGCGTCCGCTTCACTCCCTGGCCATGCGCATTATTCAGCTTGACGAGATGCAAACTGACATAAGCACCCAGGCTCACTTTCACCCACTGGCAATCCGATTATATGGCCAACACGGCATCAATGCTGCAGAGCCAACAGGCAGTGAAGTCCGTCAAGCTACCCCTCCTCCACCC
The DNA here is from genome assembly GCF_900634795.4 of Betta splendens. NCBI lineage: Eukaryota > Metazoa > Chordata > Actinopteri > Anabantiformes > Osphronemidae > Betta > Betta splendens. The sequence goes on along the minus strand of NC_040883.2, from coordinate 2,930,436 downwards.
AAGCCCCTTCTTTCCCCATTCATACCTTCTTCTTCTTCGTCTTCTTCTCTTCCTCCTCAACTGCCTTGCACAGCTACCCCTCCCACACACACTCATACATTTCACATCTCGCGCCCCAGTAAACAGCAAACCTCCGGCCTAAGTACTCGTGTGGCTTTGAAAGTCGCCACTGAAGTAAAAGAAAAACAAGACATTTTTAACTTTAGTTGTTTTTAGTTTTAAAAATTCCTGCAGTTTATCACTATCTGTTATGGTAGAACTTAAAGAATATGTTTCATTTCTTTTTTAAAATCTGTCTAAGCCCTAAAGCTGACTACGCAGCTCGGCTGATCACAAAGAAAGCATTAGGCAGCTGCATGTGGTGGCCTTCTGAACCCTGTCCAGTGCCTGTTCATTCCATAATAATCAGATATTAGCGGCTATATCTATATCAAACCAGTGCTACACGCCGCTCTGCCCGGGAGAATAAATCTCATGACGGGACTCCTAAACTAGTGTTGACAACCACACAGCCCGACCTTCTTCTCTGCGCTGCACAGTGACGCTTGGGTCTGCACAAGGGGCACCCGCTGGAGTGGTGGGTATTTACACGACGCTACCCGAAAAGGCTGCCAGGTGCTTGGGGAGGGGGGCTGGAGCGAGGCTGGAGCGAGGGGGGGGGTCTCCTCCTGCAAATCGTCCCGCATCCGTGAAACTAATGTAGAGATGAGATTAGACTACGAGAGAAATACATTTGCAATTGATAAATGTTGAGCCACTGTGACAAATTCATGTAACTTTAAATGTGTGTGTGTGTGTGTGTGTGTGTGTGTGTGTGTGTGTGTGTGTGTGTGTGTGTGTGTGTGTGTGTGTGTGTGTGTGTGTGTGTAATACACTCGCATGCTTGAGAGCTACTCTTACATGTGATGCTCAATTCTGCGTTTGTATTGTCTTAGTGTTTTGGTGTCAGGTAGAGTTTCATGAAGCGGTGGAAGACATACCACCTGCCTGCCTGTCCCTCCTAAAACAAGGATTTAGAGGACTACTGTGCTTCCTCTGCACCCCTCTGCTTTTAATGAGCAATTAACTTTGCATACAAGGTCACGGACAATGGTATTGGTTGTCAGATTATGCTAATTCTGTTGGCTGTGGCTGCAGTGAAAGGGGACAAGGGATCCCTGTGAATAGAGAGGGTTGTGGCCTTTCTCCAAGATGGGAAAATGATATGCAAACTGTACCAACATGCTCTTTAAGAGGATTAGGACACCACTCAACATCCACACTGACAACTGCTAATAAATGAACAGCGAGAAAGGGAAAAGTGTCCTGGACTGGACCAGAAGAAGCAAACTTTTCCTGAAACTTTCTGTGGTTGACTTGGGACATTGTTTTATTTTAAAATGTGCAAATATGTAAGTGAGTTGATGAGCTTTAAAAGGTGGGTGGGTGGATGGGGGGGGGGGGCAGCGAGGAGGAGATCAAAAATGATGACAAAAGCCCAACTGAAAGAATTCAGTGTGGGGTGAAGCAGATGAAAAAAAGACCCCGGGGTGAAACTAAGAAGTTGAACTCCCATGACCAAGAGAGGGAACAGGTGCAGCCAGAGTTCATACAGAGCGCTTTGTGTGCCGATATGGCTCAAGTCCATTTGGGGAAGAGGGAGGGGCCCATGTTTAATACAAAGTTAATATCGATTTAATGCTTGTCACCGCTCTTCTGAATCTTGCGGCATTGCTAATTCGCTCAGTGTTGAGCCGGGCTTTTGCACCTCCTGCACCAGATGCCACAGAGACCTTCAGTACCACCGGTGAGCTGAGGTGAAGCCTCGGCCAAAACACCCCGAGTGGGAGCCGCTACCGGGGCGAAACCCGGTCACAAACTCAATCCACTGAAATAGTTGTTTGGTTAACTTCACATGGCAGGAGCACGGATTCAGTTTAATTGATCTGAGAGTTGTGACATTTTAAACTGTCTGACAAGGTGGAGCAGTCGCAGAAGTACTCAGAAAACCCCTTTACTACAAGTGAACGTTCTGCCCCCAGAACTGAACTTGAAGCAGAGTGATGGGTAGTTTAAAGAAGTGAAAAAAAAGGGAAATAACAATTATTCTCCTCTAATGAGTATTTATTGGCATTACATTATTAGTTATAAAACTATTCTTGTCAAGTTTGTTGCACTCAAATGTAACTTTAATACTCTCTCTCTGTCTCCGACATGAAACATTGCTGTCAAATATGAACTTATTGAGTAGAACATGTTTCATAATGAACAAATCCATTATTCGATCAATAATCCAGTCAGAAGACGTTGAGGCTAAGTATTGTGTATCGAGCACATACAGACTGACTGCTGTTTATGCTTGACATACACAGAACCGTTGTAAACTACAACGCTGTATACAACTTAACCTAAAACACAAACAGCTCCGATCTGCAAAACAGTCACATCCTCAATGGTGCTTATTTTCTGTGTCAACAACGTCAGCAGAATGACAGACATTCAGCTAAATCCATGCAGACAACGCACGATAACGCAGGTGTGTGAGCGGGTCACATCTCACTCACCCTGGACGAGGAGGAGGCTGTTGTGTCACTGAAGTTCTCAATGTTCCTGTGCTGCTCTGGCCTTTAATTCCTCACAGTCAGTGGACTTTTCGTCACGGCTGAAAAGTCTGTCCCGTCCACACGCGATCCTCAGGTGCGTTTTTATTCTTTTTACACGGAAAAATGAGTTTTGCTGATGTTGGATGAGGCTAGCAAGCTAGCAGCTAAAGGTTAGCGCTAATTAGCAGCAAGCTGCAATATACGGACATGCAGTATTTAATTATGTACTGGATAAAATACTGTTTTCAGAAAAATATTCTGTCATAATTTCATAATATGTTAATGCTACAAAGACAAACCCGCTAAAAGTGACGTTGGCGCTATCCTATTATTTAATTGGCGTGAAGCCAAAGAACGGCTGACTTCCGGTGACAGACACCTGGCTAATCACAGTTTGATAGTTGTGTGACGTCACATCATTTGATTGGTTAATTGGTTGCCTCCTCCTGACACCTTTTTTCTACCGCACAGTCTGATGAAGGAGGAGACGCCAGTGTCTCTCGGCCTCCAGGAGAGAACAGCTTCAGTACAATCTCGTATTTAAGGCCCTATAAAATCAACACAACAAAATAATCCAAAATGGTCCAAGTGCATGTTCAATTACTCAAAAACGGTATTATCGGAGATATTATTTTAAGGGTAATATTTAAAAAGAAAACAACATTGTACCTATGACTTCTTCATGAGGACAGAAAGACAGTTTGCCCAGAAGTTGTAGAATAATCTATTTTATGTGCATTCAGCAAAAATAAATATCGATATTTTATCCTTATTTTACTGGGGCGTTAGCCCGGACCGGAAGAAGCAGAAGTCAGTATGCGAGGCAGTGTTTGTGAGGCATTTCTTTTACCAAAGTCTTGACGCAGCTGGATGCAGGATGAATGGCTGCACGGGTGAGATAGATGGACTTGTGACTGGTGTCATATACCGGGCTGCAACCAGTCAGCACAATCTGTTCATACTGGGTTAAGTGAAAAGATGGGGAGTTCCCCTTTCTGCGGCGCGTCCACGTGACGGATAAATAATGAGGGAATAATAAACAGTTAACCACCTGTCGGACCCGCAGGACAATAGGACGGCCCATAGAGAGTCTCTCATGCATGGGTAACATATTTACTCAGGCCTTTTTACTTAACGAAGCAGAAAGAGTCCAAGACAATAGTTAAATTCAGCTATTTGGTAAACTGGCATGGAACTGTATTCCAGATTTCAAGAATTCTGTAATAAAACGATTGCCCAAATAAAGCTAGGACATCAAGATTTTAAGGACATTAAAATCACGTGTGTAAAATCACGTGTGAGATTCCAATGATTAATGTGACTATTAGGCACAATAAATACATATGGGCTAAGTGATAAACATCAGTGAATAATCCCTGAGGGAATAATGGACACAAACGGTGCCAGTATGAAGGTAAAGATATGAGCTGATACCTTTACAAGTAATATTTTACATATATAGCACTACAACCACACTAATTATCTTGTAATCTATATGCATAATTTAAACTTGAAGATGCTGAATCCCTATAGGGTGATCATACTACAGTTAGGGGACCTTAGTGGGCTGTGGGGGGGTGACGGGGCTGTTGGATGTAATGTCCCAGAGATGTGCTTTTAATGGCTTTAATTCAGCCGCTACCAGCTGTTTTTACTCGGCTCGGTGAAGGAGCGGGGACGTGGCAAGCTTGCAAAGCTCGTAGAAATTGGTCTCGGTCAGACAGAGCAGCCTGTGCTTCCTGCTAACCATCTGCTTAGAGCTCACAAAGGGAGGATTTCGGGCAGCCAAGTAAAGGAATATGGGCTCATAAAAAGCTTTGAAGGTCTCGTTACTTATTGAAGGTGCAGCCGCGGTGACTGAGCCCCGTGTTAACGCCTATTTGTGCGTCCCGTGCAGACGCGATTCTGATAAGCGTTGACTCTGCCCTAAAGATCATTTCACGGAGGCGTTCCCTCTTAATTATCGGATTGTGGCCAGTTTATATTAGATTGATGTTACAATACGTATCATTATTTAAACTGCGGTTTACTTCTCATTTATTTATTTTTGATTTATATAAAAGCAGAGAAATTAATATCACACAAAGAGTTCAATATTTATGCGCACGTTAAAACAACGTCATCAACGTTTTAGTTGTCAAACTAAACCTAATTTCTTGCATTCATGAAAAAAAAATATTTTTATATATAAAATATATTTGCGCAGAAACTCTCATAAGGGTTTATTTTATGGATAGTTTCATTTTTACCATCGAACTTTATTTATTAGAGCGGAATTTAACTAAATATTTAGGCCTGCTTCATGTGAACATTTTTTAAGTAAACGTTAATAAATAAATCACCCAAATATTTCATTCTTAAAGTGTTTCTAAATCTAACGTAAACTTTTTACATGTGCTTAATTTTACTCGTCCACGTCTATGGAGGCCTTTTCCTCCTACGCGTTGGCGACGCGTTTTCGCCCGATTGCTCTGCTTTAACAGGGTTTTCAGAGTAAAGCTGACAGAACACGACTATCAGGATCCAAGTAGCTTTAATAAGAGTTTTATATGGGGTCTCAGTGTCCGCTCATATGAATGCGTTTTAAATCAAATCACAGATGCACTTTTATTCAGCCGGTTAAAACAGCAGAACAAAACCGTCTTTAGAAATAAACCTTTTTTATTCTACTGAGCTTTTCTGAAGCCTAGAAAGGGAAGGAGAGAAAGGCTGAGGGGCGCCTCCTCCGCAGCTGAGGGTGACAGTTAGTTCATGGTTAACAGGATCATGGGCGCACGGCTCAGGCCGCACACTTCTGTTCGCGCTGAGCTGCGGCTCTACGCGCTGAATGAAGCCTGTGCGAAAAGAGTGATATTTAACACATCTGTTAAAGCGTTTTGATAGCAGAAATCCGTTTAAGACATTATTCCATGACGAAGGCCAGATTGAGTGTTGAGAATCCTATGAAACCCTTAAACTCATTTACATTTGAGACGCTATGCATGGCGTCTGCAACCAATACAGAGAATATTGATTTAAGAAGACATGAACTGCATTATCCGCTTAACTTTTAGTATTTATTTTTCAACAGATTAATGAACCTTATAATAATAAAAATTGTATTTTTATTAAAAAAAAACAATATATAAAAAGTCATGTTTCATCCAAAGTCCTTTTTAATGAGTGCATCTGTAAAGACTGCTCTTTAATTAGGCCTCTTGCATCTCCCAAACAAAAGAAAGTGCAAAGAAAGTGGTGAACATGCCAAATTGATGACTGGGACCCTTTTGTTGTCTTTACTTTGTGTGTTGCTTGCTTATGAAGTCTAATGCAATCATAAATTGCGGCCTCTGGCCAATCAGCGTGCCTGGAGATGCGGCATGAAAGCGACCCATGTGGAGAACTTTGTTGAGCCCCATTGTTGAGGCTGTCAGCCCTGAGAGGAGGGCCGGGGGGGCGGCTGCTATATAGCTGCTCTGCCCGGAGTGAGGAAACCAGAGGACTTAGCAGCTATTCCTACCACTGATTGTCCCCGAGCTGACACGAGGAGTACTTCAGATTTCTCACACTGATTTTTATGGCCGGGACCATGATGATCCCAAGCGTCCTCGCGCCTCCTGCCCTCTACCCGGGGCTGTACCGACCCGCTGCGGCTCTGCCGCTCCAACAGACGCTCCCGTCGGCTTTCCCGACGCACTCCAGCTTCCTAGTGGAGGACCTGCTGCGGATAAGCCGCCCTGCCGCCTTCATAAGCCGGACTGTCCCATCAGCGAGCGCCTCCCTCCCCAACGCCTCCACGACCCTCTCTTTCAGCGGCGCGCACACGGAGCGCGCAGTGCCCGCGACCGCGGTGACGCGCGAGTCGTGCTCGCCAAAAACCTCGATGCAGAATAGCAAGGACCCGACATTTCTCAAGTTTGGAGTCAACGCCATCCTCGCACCTTCACCAAAGACCGGTGAGTATGAGTTTCAGGCTCCGTTGTGAACGGTGTTACTTCGTGTTGCACGTTTGGAACCATTTCTAACACGCGTGGTGTTTCTTTACAGCGTCATCGCACCCCGCAGTCCACAGCCTGCACTCCAAAACCTTCCCCGTCCCCTGCTTTGACGCAGCCTTTCACCCCATATTCAGGACGCCTTATTTACCAGGTAGGCGCACGCTTTACGCACTCCCGCTGTTCGGACTCACCTCTGTTTAGTCTTCAGAAATCTGCCTGCACTAATTGCATTTAAATGTAAAACACTTCCACCCCCTGTCATATATTTTAACCAAAGTAGACGCAGAAAAGGGACAAACAGCCAGAAAAAAAGAAATCACTGTCCTATTAATGGGGACCTCGGGCTCTGCCCTTGCCCGGACCCACCCACCCACCCCCTAATTAACCAATTATCCCAAATCGTCACGCTCTAAATTTGAGGCGGGGTGGCCACTTTTAGTCCTCCTGCTTCCCATTGGGAGGCGTTTTGGCATTTCCCTGGCTCCCAGTTTTCCCACAGCGCCCGGGGGGCCACCGGGCCGCCGTGACGGCCAACAAAGCCCTCAGCACCGTGACCAATTTGGTCAGCTCCCACCGGGCGAACCACCCACGCACCCCTGAGAGTGACTTTTACCAGGCGGGCCAAAGGCGTCAACTAGTCATGCACTAATTTCCCTATTAGGCGCTATTGAGAGTTTTCAATATTCTCACAAGACCACATAGCGCGTCGTTGTTCCTAATTCCGCCGTGGCCGTGGGGCAGCTACCGTCGGGAGGAAGTCCAGCCCGCGGTGCGCAGAGGAAACGCGGGCGGTTTGCGCCGCGGGATTTAAAACAACGTCGAGCCAAAGCTTGATCCCGAACCTTCCAGCTGGGTAAAAGTTCGTCTCCGCCGCGTTCGGCGTCACCGCTGACTTCTCTCCACTCTCTGGGTCCTAAACGTTCCTCTTTTCTCCGAGCGGACCAATCAACCAGCTGAGATGAAGAATAATCTCCTGGAAAAGTCTATAAAGTCGCTAGTCCGTGCTTTCATTCCGACAAATCATAATGGAGATAAAGTCTTTTCATGGGCTCAGCTGAATGCCTCGACAAAACAACGCCAGCGCGCTGAATAGCTTTTCGTGTTCATTTAATGAAAATGATTTGAGGGCGCGGAGAAAAGAAAACTGCGCCGTTCCCCTGCGCTCCTCGCGCCCCCTCCGGGCATCAGTATTCTGGTATGCAGTTGTGTTTAGTTTGAAAGTGTAAATCTCCTTTTGTTGCCATAATATATGGCCTTCGCCGCCTGTCCAGAGTCTTTTCTGCGTTAGTTCATTACTACACAATTACCGTTCACGGTTTATTAACTCCTCTATCCGCCCTCACAGCGCTCCTTAAAGGATATGCTGCCTCTTTACCATACCAATGCAGTTGGGGACCGGCCAATGTGCTAATTAGTCACCTCGTGCCATTTCACTCAAAACAGAGACGCACTGCACAGCTCCGAAACGGGACTACTCCCAATTATAACCAGTGCAAAGAGAAAACAACACTTTAATATAGAGCTTCCAATTGTCCGAACAGCGCTTTGATTTACGAACAAGATGATAGTTGGGCACTTGAGTTCATTTCATGAACAATAGACGCGTTTCTTCTGAGGTGCTATCAATAAAACAAGGCTAACAGGTTTCATTTCCTCCTCCCGCAGCATCTTCATCTGTCGTTCCGATCCCCGGGACCTTCTCGTGGCCGCTCGCCGCCAGAGGGAAACCCCGCAGAGGCATGTTGCGGAGGGCGGTGTTCTCCGATGTTCAGCGCAAGGCCTTGGAGAAAATGTTCCAGAAGCAGAAATACATCAGCAAACCCGACAGGAAGAAACTGGCCTCCAAACTTGGCCTGAAAGACTCACAGGTGAGCGCAGAAGCCCAGTATGTGCATACAGCGTGCGTAAGTCGCGCGCATGCTCAGTCCTCTGCACCTGGCGCAGATCTGGTTCACTCATAGTTGATCGCGCGTTGTCTCCAGGTGAAAATCTGGTTCCAGAACCGTCGCATGAAGTGGAGGAACTCCAAGGAGCGGGAGCTGCTGTCTTCCGGCGGCTGCCGCGAGCAGACGCTGCCCACCAAAGCGAACCCGCACCCGGACCTCAGCGACGTGGGCAAGAAGTCCTCAGCGGAGGACGAAGATGAGGAGGAGGAGGAGGAGGAGTTCAGAGGGGAGCGAAGGAGCGCGGCGGGCTCCACGATCTCCTCTCCCTCTCTCTCCAGTAAGCACTCGGACTTCTCAGAGTCAGACGAAGAAGAAATAACAGTATCTTAATTTATTTTGAAGAGCAAATATAGAAATATAATTGTAAGGCCCCACAAACTTCATTGTTAACAGATACTCAGACTTGTTGCATGCTGACTGTACAGGATCAGGATCCGGAGACACAATTTGCTGTTTTGCACAGCTTTGTTCAATTGTACAGTATTTTGTACAATTTTGTATGGAATTTTATGCCAAGAATATCGAGTTACTTTTGCCCTGAGCTTAAATAGAGTTGTTTATTAAAATGTAGCTATTCCGTTAATAATTTATATGAATTTGTTTATGTGCTGTATATATGTTTATTTCACACTTTTTGTATAAATACCAAATAAACGTGTAAACAATTATAGGCAAAACCTTTGTTACTGTTGTTGTTTTTAAAGATGTTGACAACATTAAATCATAAATAGTCATTATTTTATTGAATCACAATAACTTAAGACTAGTACAGTGATATCAGATTTTATATTCCAAGCCCTGGACAGACCAGTGATGACAAACATCCTCCGTCTGCTCTGATGTAAAGAGACTATACACAAAATACTCCTTTTCAAGTACAGTAATAATTCGGCTAGAAAAAGTCATCAAAACACTGCGAGAAACTATTTACAAAGTTATGTTACATCTAAAAATGAGTCAAAAGGGGTTGAACATTCATTTGAGTTTGTGAGTAATAACAGATCGTCTACACCTCTCAGCAGAACCAACACTCAGAGGGTTTCTTTGTGCTTACAAGTACCATGACAGGGGCGACTCTGGAACACACGCACACAAACGCACAGAACACTGGCCACGGACGTACAGGTGGTCACAGCGTGGGTCCAGGCTTCGCGCCGCCGCAGTGCTGAAACCTCCCACGTGCTCAGTTTTTGGCTTCCGTTGGACGATCAGAATGACGGTTGCATAGGCTCGGTGACAGAAACACAGAGCGATGGCGCCGCGCTGACCTGGGCTTGGACCAGGAGAAGCCCCACACACAGCAAAAGTATATCCTTTATAGTTTTAAGACACACAAATGGTGTCAAACTGTTTTAAATTATCATTCAAGTACCTTTATACCTTAAACCTCCAATTAATTATATTACTATAAACAAAGCAGCATATACACTCGTTTCACTTAATTCGGTTTGCTAGTTCATTCATCACAAATCACAGACAGACATCGATCATGGGGAAAAGCACAGGCGAAGGATGAGGATGAGGTATAAAACTCAACACATCTTAGAATTTCCCTCAAGCAATCGACCCACGGAACAGAGGTTCTGGTTCCGAGCACCGAAACGCCCCTTTATAGTTTTCTTCCTTGGTAACGGTCAGAATATTTACACCTGGGTCGTACATGCATATAAGTCAGGTTGGAGCTCAACGTTCATTCACTTCTCCTCCGTCCCGCATGGCAGCGGTGTCTGATATGACGAGAGGCCGCCGCTCCCCAGGGGGCGGTCCCCCCACAGCCCTGTTAGGTTTACAGCCACTTAGACAAGAATCGGTTAATGCACGTCGTATGTTAGAAAAGAGTAAGGCATTGTTGGAGTCAGTCCAGCACCGTGACATGTTTGTGCTACAACAGCCTTTTGGGCCAATGTGCATGGAGTTCTCAGGATTATTAAGGGGTTAAAGCGAGAACTTAGAAGTGATGAAGGCATTATTTCTATAAAACACACAGGAAGTCACAACATGGAAAATGACTGAAAAACAGTAATGGATGAATTCAGCTGTGGTGAATGTTCATTTACGCATTCGTACCTTTACTTTTTGTCCTTGTTTCTATAATTAGCTGTGTTGGTCAACGAACCCTTTGTTTAGGTTCTCGTTTCAGCAGGTTGAGTCAGGACAACTTTCAGCTTTGTGCTTTTATGTGAAATGCATTTGCTACTTCTTTGCCAACTCCTGCATAAAACATTTCTAAACCACCTGCAGGCTTTTTTTATCCACCACTGGTTTCAAACGCGGACTCTAGATCACACGGCCTGGATCGGCCATGTCTAAAGCTTGGGAGGTAAAGATGAACAGTCTGTAGGAAATGTTGGTAAACGAGGGCAGGTCGAAGGTCCGAACGCCCACTTTGGCTCATTTCATCCTCCACCAGTGACACAGGCAGCTTCAGCTGCAGGGAAGCAGCACAGAGAGTCCGGCTGAGCCTCCACCCGTCCCTCCAGCAGCAGCAGCAGCAGCAGCAGCAGCAGCAGCAGCAGCAGCAGCAGCAGCAGCAGCTTCTCTGTTGCTCTCAGGACCCGATGAGCCAGAGGCGACGCTGCTCCTCGGTGACAGATGGAGGACGCGCGGCTGGTGTTAATGAATGAGGACGGCTGGTGATGCTCTGAAGGTGACGCCTTAACAACAGCGTGTGCTTCTATTCAGTCTGTGAAGTGGACGTCCTCCCGGCGGAGGAGCTCTGGGCAACAGCGGTGAAACGAAAAGACACAAAACCCAAACAGAAGCGCAGAAGCTAACTGTTTTTTTTTTCTTTTGATTTTGGGTTACCTGCACCCAAACGAGGCGGCTGCATGTTTGTGGCAGGACATTACACTGAGGAACAAGCTCTCAGAGTTGCTCCTGACGAGTGATCTGCGTCTCCACGTCGTCACAGGGTCGACTCTAGAGACGAGTCCAGGATGTCGTCCTGGTGGCTGGTGCTGTTGGAGTCGCTGTCGTAGCTCTGCGGACTGGACGACGTCGCCGCTTCCTTCAGACGCATCAGCATGTTCATCTGGCGGCAGAAACAAGCGTCAGCGCGGTCAGACTCCGAGGAGACGCCTCAGGAGATGGAAGTGATGGGGGGGTCTCACCAGGGGGTCTGCGTCGCTGTCGCTCTGCGGTGGGTCTTTCCTGACTCCTTCTCTCGGCACAGAATAGCCATCGAAGCCCACGTCCTCGGGGCGGAGCTGCAGCAGCGGAGGCCAATCAGACGCAGTGGGCGTGGCCGACCAGGGGTAGGTGTCGATCACCCAGGCGGCGGGGTCCTCCCACGCGGCCCTGCGGCCGTACAGCTGCAGAGACGGGAGGCGGAGGCTGAAGGATGCTCTCAGGACATGCTTCAAAAGTCAGTCCAGCCGCGTCTGGAGAGGTTTTAGACTAAATGTGAGCGTGTGTTACCTGCAGTCCTTCTCGCACCGCCTCCAGCATGTAGGGGATGATGGAGTAGTTCCAGAGGTCAGTGAACCAAACCCTGGATCCCTCCACGTCCATGGGACACAACAGGAAGAGACGGGGTCCTGCAGAGCAGAGCGGGAGGGTGAGACACGAACGCACCGAGCTGAGTTCACAGACTCGTGGTCGCGTCCTACCGATGGTGACGTCGGAGGAGCTGTGCGTCTCCAGGAAGCGGTTGAGGTGGTGCCACACGCGCGGGATCCACTCCACGATCTTCACCAGCTCCGTGCTGCGCGTGCGGCTGCCGATCTCCGTCTCCAGCAGCTTCCTCCTCAGGAAGCGGCCGAGGAAGCCTTTCACTGGCTCCATGTGGTTGACGCACAGCACCCACCTGGTCGAGGGGGGGGGGGTCACACGTTCAGTCACCTGCATCCACATTCAGCCGCCAGGAGACGCAGGGATCGATCAGACGCTCTTTACCTGAAGTTGTGGTGAAGCTGCAGGTTGGGGGCGGACGACGTTGCCTGGCTCATGGTGCCGATGATATAGGGACTGAAAGAAACAACAGGAAACACCTGTTAAAATCAGGACAATACATAATAAGAGCGTTGGGTGAACGAGCTGACCTGTGCTGGTAGCTGCAGTTGAAGAGGCCGTTGAAGATCTCTCCCAGGGAGCTGACGTGGTGCAGGTTGTCCAGGATGACCACTAGGGGGCTCTCCGCCCCGGCGACGCCGCTGCACTGCTCAGCCAAACCTGTCAGGTACTGACGCAGCTCCTACACACACACATGTTACAGTTCAGTCTGCGGTTTTGCTGATTCACCTATAGCTGAGGCGGCGGCTCACCTTGCTGGACTTGTGGTCCACATTGAAGGTCACGACGGCGTGCGGGCTCCAGGGCCGGCCCTCCGACAGCAGCAGGTGCCGGGACAGCTGAGCGGCCAGGTAGGTCTTCCCTGTGCCACTGGGGCCCGACAGGATGACGCGCCGGTGCTCCTTCAGCAGCGAGACGTAGCGCTGCAGCATCGGCTTGGGGATCAGGGAGTCGAAGACCAACGAGTCCACGCTGTCGCTGCTCACGCCTGGAAACACACGCGCACATGCACGCAGGGTGAGCTCACGTCCGTGCAGGCAGCCGGACCTCACCTCAGCTGAACTGGGAGCACTGGTACCTTTGAGCCGTATGCTGATGGTGTTGCTGTCTCCCACCAGGTAGCCGCAGGGCAGCAGCTCGGGGGTGTGAGCCGCGCTGGGGCTGCTGGGACGGTGGACGTCTCCGATGTTGTATCCCTCCACGCTGTCCGAGCTCAGGCCCAGTTGACTCACGGGGTCCACGTGCGTAACGTACTCCTGTCAGACACCCAGCGTGGCTTGTTCACATGTTGTACTGATTGTTGCGGCTGGGATGACCTCACGTCAGACATTTACCTTGAAAAGCCGCCGGACCACTCCATCCAGGACGTCCCACTTGGTTTTGCCACTCACACCGATGCAGCCGATCAGAAAGTGACGCGTCTGCGCTTCCTGTTGAAGAAGCTACAGGTGTTAGACGCCTTCTATTCACAGGGACAGAACGATCCGATCAACACAGACCCGTCCCACCTCTCCCCATTTTGCCTCCTCGTCCAGGCTGACGACGATTTTCACGTGTCTTCCCTCCTTCCTCACTCCTCCCTCTCCACCTGTATCGTCCAGCAGCATGTCTAATGGGACGACGGGGAGATTCATGAGTCACATGCTATGGGAATATGAAGAACAGTCTGATTCAGTCATGTGTTCACCCAGACTGGTGGACTCGCTGGTGGTGAGGTTGAGGCTGTGCTGGGAGAGCCCCGGTCCGGGTCCTGGTGTCTGGTTCTGTGCTTGGGGCGGGGGAGATGATGAGATGGAGACCTGGGAGCCCGTCCTGCTGCCCTCCAACTTCAGACGGTCGTTCTCCGCCTTCAGCTTCTCGATCTCAAGCTGCAAACACATACGCACAGATGAAGTTGGGAACAAAGGATTTACTGAACCTGAATGAGCGCCTGACGTCACAACTGCCTTCATCTGCATCTCCGTTGGTTCCGACCTGCATGCGGTTCATGGCCTCCCGGAGCTGGTCCAGCTGGTGGGCCGAGCTGAGGGCCTCCAGGCGGATGTCGGTCAGCTTCATCTCCTTCTCGCGGAGCTCGCTCCGCAGCTGCATCACCGTCTCCGCCTCTCCGTCCAAACACTCAGACAACCTGAGGACGAACAAAGGCGTCACTTCTGAACGCTGGCCCAGGACAGACTGCAGCTCGTCCCCGCGGCACCGACATACGCACAGCGCGTTGGAGTGCGTGCTCCTGAGCATGTGGCCGGCGGTGGCGGTGCCGTTGTGGGGCAGTTTGGGCGACGACGGCAGCGACGAGTCCGTCATCTCCTCGATGTCCGAGTGGGACGAGGCCGATTTAGGAGACTTCTTCTTGCTGAACGCTTGCTTGAAGGAGCTTCGCAGCTGCAGAAGACGGAGGACGAGAGACACAAAGAGAGAGAGAGATGGTGAGCGTGAGCAGGCTACCGTCAACTGTGGCTGAAAGGAGGGAGGAGAGAGGAAGAGGAGAGAGGAAGAGGAGAGAGGAAGAGGAGGGAGGAAGAGGAGAGAGGAAGAGGAGGGAGCAAGAGGAGGAGGGGGAAAGAGGAGGGAGTAGAGAGGAACAGGAGGGAGAAAGAGGAGAGAGGAAAAGGAGGGAGTGGAAAGGAAGAGGAGGGAGGAAGAGGAGGGAGTAGAGAGGAAGAGGAGGGAGGACGGAGGAAGATGAGGAGGGGGAAAGTGGAAGAGGAAGAGGAGGGAGGAGAGAGGAGGGAGGAGAGAGGAACAGTAGAGACCTTGACCCTTAACAGGAAAGTTTAATTCACAAAAAAATATTTACAAAAAGTAGAGAGGAAGGAGGAGAGATGAAGAGGAGGAGGGGGAAAGAGGAGGGAGGAAGATTAGGGTGTAGAGAGGAAGAGGAGGGAGGACGGAGGAGGAGGAGGAGGAGGAGGAGGGGGGGGGGGGGAAAGGTGGGAGGAGGGTGCTGGGAAAGTGGAGGAAGAGCAGTGAGAAGGAGCAGGTCTGCGGTAGAAGGGGATCATGAGGCTGCTGCCTTTGCACTGAGCTCTAAACACTGACACAGTCGTCATGTTTAGAGACAGAGCAGCTAATTCACGATCTACTTTAAATCTGAGTCTGAGTTTAGAGGACAAATCCACCGTGAATACACACAACACTGATGTGAGATGGTACCAATCTCTTTGCATTTTAGTAATTTACAAAATCATTTTGAGCAACTTAAAAACATTTTGCATGAGAACCAGAAAGCCGAGTTCTCTTAGACGTTTTCTAACAGTGCTCTAAGTATTTTAAGGCGGACTTGTCCTTTTGAGAGTCAGCTTCAGCTTCACAGGAGCGGTTTTCAGGGAGCAGCAGCGTTGGAGAGGAGAGGAAAGGATCTACAGTGGAGGAGGAGGAGGAGGAGGAGGAGGACAAGGTCAGTGCGGGAGTCAGGCAGCTCTGGTTCTGTCGTCTCACAGATCACACAGCACCGTTCTTACCTCATAGACCTGCCACACGAAGCGAAGCAGAGGAAGACACAAAGACAAACAGCACACGTTCATGTCAGCTGGGCTTCGAGTCATGAGGGCAGTGACTGAACCGGGAATCGATTCAAGACTAGGGCTCATCTCATTCAACTTCAACGGAGCTACAGCACAATCACCTTGAGACAGATGTGAACACACAGCTGCTGTAAGCGCTACATGCTAACGTCTGAGCAGCACCTGGATCAAGCAGCAGACAGAGGCAGACACACACACACACACACACACACACATGTACACACACACGTACGTACGCACACACGCACACACACGCACGCACGCACACACACACACACACACACGCACACGTGCACACACGCACGCACACGCACGCACACGCACGCACACACGTACACGCACGCACGCACGCACGTGCACACGCACGCACGCGCACACGCACGCGCACACGCACGCACGCACGCACACACACACACACACACACACACACACACACACACACACACACACACACACACACACACACACACACACACTCTAGAGGCTCATGTGTCACCTACAACAGGGAACTCTACATGGGCTGATGCTTTTCAACAGTGACCACACTGCACCGCTACATTTCACCCAAATCTGGCTCAGACACAGAGACCACAGACAGCTAACACAACACGCCTGCGTCTACGGATCAGAGCAAAGAGCCGCATACGTCGTTATCTCTGACTTGTCCTCCGGTGCACAAAAACGCCTCCCAGGAGCAAAAACAAACATGCATTTACTGAGTGAAGACGTGTAAGAGAATGCTTTGTATGATCTCAGGTAAAACAACTAACGACTTGCTGTTATGACGACGACTACGACACCAACTGCAACCAACTTGGACCCAATAACCTTCATATGACTTCACATTCAGCAGGTTTATGTCTATGAAGCTGCATTCACCTTCTCCCCGGTGAAAGACGCCTGCAGGAGCAGAAACACACGCAGAGGCTCAAGCACAGCAGTTTTGCGGCTGAGGACAAAGCGAAGCCCTCCTCCGGTCTTACCCAGTTCTTCTTGTTCTTCTTCTTGTTCTTGGCGTCGGCGTCCATGTTGGAGCCCACGCTGGAGTGGCTGGTGGCGCTGGCGACGCTGCTGACGCTGTCGGACGAGTGCTGCCTGCGGATGCGCAGGTCGGGCGGCTGCTTGTGCTGCTGCGCGTTGCCGTTGCTGCCGTTGCTGCCGTTGCTGCCGGCTGAGGAGAGAGGGAGGCTGCTAAAGAGCGCTCGTCCTCCCGCACGCGGGACCCAGACTTGCAGAGCCACGTACCTGTCCTGTCGCCTCTCGGCGTCAGCTCAGGCGTGTTGATGACGCCGTTGATGGCGGCCTGAGCCACGGCGTTCTGCTTCTTCAGCAGCTCGATGGTCTTCCTCAGCTCGTTCAGCTCCGAATCCTACACGGCCAGCGAAGATCACATGAGTGTGTGTGTGTGTGTGTGAGTGTGTGTGTGTGTGTGTGTGTGTGTGTGTGTGTGTGTACCTTCTGCTCCGCCGTCAGGGTGAGAGACTTCAGTCTAATGGTCATGTTGCCCAGACTCTGCTCAAACGCTGCCACCAGATGAGCCTGTGAGGGAAAAACAACACACATGTATTGTCTTTGTGGAGAAACTGCACAAACGCCACAAACTGAAAATGGCTCAGCGATGGAGACGGCCACTGTTTATTGTCTAACACCGACTCCTCGCCTTGCTCTGTGGCTGTACTGCGTCTGCATCCAGTTTAGGAGGCTGTGAATCGCATCCTCGCTGCTTCCCCCGGCGCCCGCCGCTGTTTGTGGACGGGTACGAGTTCAGAGGCGTCCAGAGCACGGCGCCGCCTGCTGCGGGTGGCTGGCGGCTGGACGCCATGGAGCAGTCGGATGCAGATGCAGTCAGAAAAGTCAGATCCAGATGCAGTCAGATGCAGTTGGAGCAGTCAGATGCAGTCAGATCCAGATGCGGTCAGATCCAGATGCGGTCAGATCCAGATGCGGTCAGATGCAGTCATCATCAGCCCAGAGCAGCGATGCCGAGGCCCGACCAGGCTGCAGAGGCAGTGGAGCAGACAGATCCAGATGCAGTCAGATCCAGATGCAGTCAGATCCAGATGCAGTCAGATGCAGATGCAGTGAGCATCAGCCCAGAGCAGCGATGCCGAGGCCCGACCAGGCTGCAGAGGCAGTGGAGCAGACAGAGGCCTTGGGGGAATGAAAAGCCCAGACAGACGTCTGAACAGCTGGATGCACGAGATGTGAGAACTGCTCCCACCTTGAAACTGACGCCCAAACAGCGACGCTCAGTGAAAACCATGATAACCGTGAATGGAAACATCCCGCCCGGTTGGTCGGGTTGGGGCCACTTCCCACGCGCTTTCACCATGAGAGCAAGCAGACTGTGACAGCAGCTCATCTGTGGGCCTTCGTGCTCGGACTTGATTCAACAGATTTGAGATGACGTGATTCTGACGCGTCTCCAACAGCACGGCCTCGGAGCCGGCGGGTGGAGCTGTGGTTCTACAGGAACACACACACCGACCCGCACCGGCTGGTTCTGATGTTCATTGTCTGTGGGTGCTTTTGGAGCAGAGTGTCGGGTGACGACTGATGTCTTTCTCCTTCCAGCTAAAGGTGTTCTTAGATTCTTGGCCTCGGTGCTTGAAGCTGCGTTCAGATAATTCATCCCGTGTGTAATAAAGTACTGGAATCTCCTACGTCTCAGCTCAGGACCCCCGCTGTCGGGCTTTCAGCAAACCCCACTCCTCTTTGAATCCAGGCTGTAAATCTTCAGTGCACATCTGGGGCCGCGCCTCCGCCGTGTGTGCGACACTGGGGTTGTAATCCAACACCTGTGCCTTCGCTCCATTCCTCTACTCCTCCTCAGGTAAACGACAGCAAGGCCGAGTCGAGCAGCCGATCGCAGCGTGGTGAGACTTGAGCAACGTAGACGGGAGGACGGCAGAAAGGATGGCGTCTGCAGACACGCAGATCGGCTGACCTCAAATTAAAGCCTCTGTGTGGAAATCGGCCTGTGGACGCGATCGGCGGAGTATTTGAGGAGTCTCACCTGTTGTTACGTGTGTTTGGAAATGTTTGGGGTTAGAAAACCTGTCTTCAGCCCATAGCATGTTGTTGATTGTAATTTTACTTTCTAATAGAACAGAACTGTTTTTAAAAATGTTAAGTAAAACAAGATAGGAAGTGACATTTCTAGAACAGAACTGTTCTGATTACACAGAGCATCATTTCTTCCATAGCACAATGAAAGAAGAACACCGTGTTTCAGGCACATTTGCTCGACCAGAACCTTGACGTGCATGTGATTCAGCTGACTTACATTAGCACTGAGCTGTGTTGTCAGGGCGGAAACCTTTTCTTGGGAGGCGTCCAGCTCCCGGCGCAGCTTCCGGATCTAAGGCAGCGAGAAGACAGAACATCAAACAGCACCCACACAAAAGCCCACATACCTGCTGCACAAAGCATTTAATGCCAAACACACACATGCAACCAGACGTTCGCATCGCTATGAAACAGAACTGCAGCTACAAATGAGGGAGGTTCCCGGATTTGAGCCCTGATACGTTCATGTTGAAAGGCGAAACAGTGCAGATGCGTAAAAGGGCACGCACAGGTGCAGGAACAGACACAAAGGCAACGCACACAAGCCAAAACGTGAGAAAATGCTGTGGGTGGGATGACACTTACCTCCGACTGAGACTTCTCTTCATTCTGTAGAAAAAACACAAGGAGAAAGTGCTCAGAGAACATTCTGCTCAGCGCGCACACACACACACACACACACACACACACACACACACACACACACACACACACACACACACACACACACACACACACACACACACACACACAGCCTCAGGAAGCGTGCACGGTGTAAAGTGTCTGGAAAGCAGAGCCGGCCTCCTGGAGGCATCACCCAGATATCCGAGCAGGAGTCCCTTTGTCTCCACCGGCCACATGTGGAACAAAAGCAACGCAACGAGCTGGAGATCACACACAACAAACGCTCACACGAACACAACACGCCCTGCTGTTGCCTACAACACGCAGCGCCCGCATCTACAGTACACACGATCGGGCTGCAGGTCCTAACAGGAGCGGGTGCTCTAAATGGACAGGCGTTTCTGCAGCTCGTGACCGGTGACTCAGGGTGGAACCTGCAGCTCAGGGTGGAACCTGCAGCTCAGGGTGGAACCTGCAGCTCAGGGTGGAACCTGCAGCTCAGGGTGGAACCTGCAGCTCAGCGTGGAACCTGCAGCTCAGGGTGGAACCTGCAGCTCAGCGTGGAACCTGCAGCTCAGGGTGGAACCTGCAGCTCAGGGTGGAACCTGCAGCTCAGCGTGGAACCTGCAGCTCAGGGTGGAACCTGCAGAGCCTTTACAGCCTTTGGGTCAGACCTGAGCGGGCCGGACTTTGGCTCCATCAAGTGGCGAAGCACAAAACAACTCGCGTCATCTGAAAAACACAGCCTCATGTACAAACTGACAAACTAGGCTGCACGTCGCTGTTCCTGGATCTGCTGTTAAATGAATAAAACCCAGCTTGCGGCATTTAAAACCAAAAAACAAGAGTTTAAGGCATCAGGAGATGTTTGGTTTTTAGCTTCTGATTAAAATAGTTAAACATTTCCATGCACCTTCTTTCCAGTTCAACCTCCTTCAGGTGACTGTGCAGCTTTAGGGAAAGTACATGTTCTGTTTTTACAGACTTAAAACACGACCTCCACGGTTTCGCTGTGACAAGAGGAACGAGGCTGAACAGCTGGGAAATAATGGTTTTTCACCGGGCTCCACCTACAAAATTACGGAGCACGGGCTCCAGCAGCCTGATGTGTCTGTGCATGCAGATCAGCGCACGTGTGTTGGCAGCCAACGCGCACAAACAGACCTGTCCCTCACACGCGTGACGGGTTGATCCTGGATACGCAGACACACGTCTGACGCAAAACCCAGGAGAACAGGAAAACAGAACAAACGCGAAGGTCCAGAACAATAAATGATCTGAGTCAGACACGAAGCATCCCACGAAGGCTCAGACTGGAGAAGACTTTGCCCTCAGACAGTCAGATGTCACCTTCACCTCACGTGTTACTGATTACACCTGCTAATATCCGCCGTGCATAAAGACGCTTGACCCTCACACGCGACTGCGAGCAGAATGAAGGAACCTCAACCTCCTTCCTACCGTTTGTTGCCAGGTTGTGACGGTTCCCGCCAAGGATAACGTTGCCATCATTTTGCCCCCGCTTCCGTCCCCGCTCCGGTTTCAAACCTGCACCTTTCCAGCTCAAAGGGCCGGGCAGCACTGAACGCTGTGCGCTGAACCTGCCCAGGTGAGTGAACCAGCCCTCAGGAGGAGGAGATGCAGGCGATGTGGGCCGGCCCAGCTCAGATCCTGTGTCTGTTTCCTCACGGGGCGTTTGAGGTAAATATCCCATGGATTAGGGGATAAATGCGTAGACGTGTATTTGTATTAACTCAAATACTGAATGGGCCACAATTCTTCACACAAAGGCAGAACTGGCTGCTCTGGTTTCCACTGCATTGAACCAGTAGCAGTACAGACATGTATTGTTGAGTCTTTCCTTATTACTGTCACGCTGCCTTAGTAACAGTTTATAACAAATGAACCAAACGAAGGAAATGAGCAAACAGAAATGTTGGATTTGTGTAGCATGTATTTAATCACTCCAGACAGTCCATTTTTATTGTGACCACAACTAATCTGGTTGTTATCTCTCAAACGAACGCTGCCAGTTTTCTGCTACTTACCGTGGAGTAAATGGAGGACGTGCTGGAGACCAGAGACAGCGACGATCCGTGAACTACAGAGACCAAACACAGGAAAAGTCAGGATCAGTAACAAACCAGCGCCTCGTTGTCAGACCCCGTCCCCCAAAACGCCGCTCCTCTCACCAAAAACCTCCTCTCAAACCCGCTGCTCTGCCGTCATAAAGATAAAAGCTGATGACTGGCTGAACTTTACTCTGCTAATGACTCAGACGCTCATTAGCCGGCTCCGTTTCCTGCCTGGGAGCAGATCAGACGGGATCTGCAGCATGAAGTCATCGGCCACACAGAGACGCTGCTGATGCCAGCAGATTCCCTCATTCAGCTCACTGGGAGCCGCCGTTGGCCAGCGATGGCTCACCTTTACCTGCCTCTGTAGCAGAGGAAAGCACATGCACTCAGGGCGCCTTTGTTTGTTCTCTTTTCTTGCAGAGAACAGGGTCTGACATGCTTTAGAGGAGGCGAGTGTGGGTGAGGGGGAGTTTGTGGGGCAGATTATGAGGCGAGTGTAGTTGAGGACAGAGACAGACACAAAGTGTTGGGTGGAGGATGAGACTTTTGTCCTGTCAATCCAACAACGACCGAGTAACTCTATACTTAAGCATCCAACACACACACACACACACACACACACACACACACACACACACACACACACACACACACACACACACACACACACACACACACACACACACACGCACACGCGCACACACACACACACACACACTGGGGGGAGAAAGTGGTGTTGGTGGTTTTCTATATGTCATTGCGTCTCTCTCACGCCTCTCACTGTGATCCCTGTAATTATCTCTTCCTGTGAAAGGGAAAACTCTCGGAGGTGGGAAAAACACGGACACACATGTACTGTAAGGACATTCACAGATCCTGGGAAACCTGCTCTGTGGTCATAAATCCTCCATGAACAGCTGGCCACATGTGCATGTTCTGCTGCATAGGAGAGGATCTGCTGGGTTTTCTGTAAACCTCATATTGTAAAGTGCTGAATTGAATTAGGAGCAGCTCGAGTCTATGGCAGCTGACGTGTCCTGATCACTCACATTCAGACCTATGGGCAACACAGAGTCGCCAATTAACCAAAGCTGCTCGTCTTTGAACTGTGGGAGAAAACCAGCGTAATTATGAGATCGCTTTAAAACGCGAGTTGGAGCCTGTAATTATTAGATCTCCTGAAGAACATGAAGGTGCAATTACAGCAGTTTCAGTGTTACTGGATTTGGTCTCAGAATTCTGTGTCTCTGCTATTTATTTTTGCAAGAAGCTCTGGGGGCGAAATGAGAAAGACTTAAAGAAACAGGAAGCGGAGCCCTGCGACCTCTGACCTTCCTCGAAGCCGTCCCTGAAGGAGCCCGAGCGGCTCATGGTGCGAGTCTTCTCGTCGAGCGACATGCACGAGTTGCGTAACCGATTGTCACCGCAGGGGTCAAAGGTCACGTCCTGATTGGTCAGACTGTTGTTGCGCAGGGCAGCGAGGTTGATCTGAGCTCCTGAGGTTGGACTGGATGCTGAGAGCAGAGAGAAGCAGCAGAGCCGGCTTTAATAACATGCTTGTGATATCGCAGGTCCACGGGTGGTGACGCTGCGCCTCTCATACCGAGCTGGCCGAAGTTGAAGCGGGTGCCAGAGGGGGAGGTGAGGCTGGAGCCAGGCGAGAAGGGGGAGTTACTGGTGGAGTCCTGCAGGCCACTGGTGGAGTGGGAGCGCAGCCAGTCGCGCGCCTCCTCGTGGCCTCGCAGCTGAGGAGACGGGCCGTACCTGCAGAGAGACGGCACAGCTGAGTGGGAGCGGGTACACACACACACACACACATACAGTGATGACTGTGATTGGGCTTTTCACAATCAAACGAGGAGGTGGATTTGGGGTCTTTAGCTGCAGATTAGTGGCTGGGATGTAACAGTGATTGGCTGAAACACAAAATGAAACGGTGCGGCGGCGTCTCAGCCGGGAGCGACACAAACGCCAAAGGAAATGTGACCCTGACAACCACGGCTGCACCGGAACCAGGCGGTGCCACACACCTCCTCACAGACGCACAACACAACGACACACGTGGCAAACAAAAGCGCCGGCCGAAAAGCATGGGCTCAAGCTTCGACGTGGAGGGAACGGAAACACAAGAGCAACAGAGGACGCGCCGGTGAGCGGAAGCGCAGCATGTTCAGGGTGAAGCAGTACCTGAGTCCTTTCTTAGGCAGAGTGTTTCTACCACAGTGTGGCCCGCTGCGGGAGAGAAACACTTCAGAGAAGGAAAGCAAAGGGTGCAAAGAGACAAAGAAACACATGGCCTGATGCAAGCTGAGAAACAGTGGAACATTCCTTTAACTGGCATCAATAATAAGCTCAATAAGCAATAAGCTCCTTTACTATGTGGGGAACCCTACATGCAGTACATACAATCAACCACTAGGGGGCGATGCATCCCTGCCACACACACACACACACATCATTTCGTATTCACTGTCACAAAGGAGCTGGAGGTCCTAAAACAACCACGAGCTAGCGCACAGAGCAGCGGACCCAAAGGTGAAGCTTGGCCCGTCTCTGTGCGGCAGCAGGTGGCGCCGTAGCGGACGCTAACGCTAACGCTAGCGCCGCTCCATCACAAGCCCACGTCACACAGGCACATTTACCTGTCCTGCTTCCGCGGCAGCGTGTTGCGGCTGAATATTGGGCTAGCGGAGGGGGAGGAGAGCGGACTGATGAGGACACAGGAGGAGAATGCACAGACAGAGAAACAGAGGTTAAAGAGAAATTTAAGGGATTCTTCAGCAACAAAGCTATTAGGACGACCCGGCGAGGCTGATGCCTTAGGTTTCAACCGAGGCATTCCTGTCGCGTCTCGCAGCCAACCTGTCAGGATGGAATCTGACAGACGACCACAGCGGCGGCTGAAATCGGCCGAAGGGTTGAGTTTCTCTGCTCAAGACACGGCTGCTAACAAGAAGTGAAACCCCGACAGCAGCACACGTCACGTTAGTCAGACGTTACTGCTTAGCAGTGAGCTTCTGACATCGAAATGGATGATTGGCGCTTTTTAGAAAACATAATGAGAGAATAAATAGAGCTTTTAGTCTTTAGGTCCTTTTACTGTTACACAGCTCCAGGAAAACGCTGACACACCGACCCGTTGAGACGGGCGCCGTCAGAATCACATAAACCTGATGATAAGGTCATGGAAGACGCTCGCATTCATGAGTCATAACAACCGACAGATCGCGTGGAAACAACATCCCATCAACTTTACACACGGAGGCCTGATGCATCATGGGAGCGCCCACCTCTCGGACGCGCCCGTCTTCACGGCGCCGGCCCGGCCCAGCGCGGCCAGCGTGTCCTCCCTGTGGGCGCCGCCGGTGCTGCCCAGGCTCATGTCGATGGACTCGCTGCTGGTGTGCATGCTGCTGACGGACGGGTAGCCCACGCTGCCCACGCCGTGGCCCCCCAGGGTGCTCTCGCGGCTCTGGGCCGAGGACGTGCTGTAGGTGGTGCCCCACGTCAGGCTGTTGGAGGGGCCCGTGGAGGAGTAGACCGAGCCCGGGCTGGAGGCCTGCGGAGGAAAAGGTGCGTTGATCACAATCAGAGTAATGGTTTGTCAACTCATGCGTCCTGTCTGTGAAAACATGACTACTGTTGGGAAGACAAAGCCCATGATTCATAACTAGTCCAATAAGGCAGTAGTGTGTGAATCATGTAGGAACACGGCGGAGCGTTCATGACGGAGCACGCCTCCTGGAGTCAGCAGTGCTGCGCGGCTCCATGCCTCCGTCCTCACCTCGCCCAGTGGGCCCATTCCGCCTCCCAGGGCTCGGCCTCCGAACAGGGGGCTGCTGGTGTCGCTGTCCACCGCGCCCGGCCCGCCGTCGGGCGACTCCAGCACCGTGGCCACGTGGTTCATGGTGGCGTGGGGGTTGGAGATGACGGTGGAGTTCTTCATGTTCTCGGTCGTGACCGGAGCCGGTTTACTGGGCTTCCCACCGAACAGCCTGGGGCGAAACGTGAGCGTCATGAGGTTCAGAAGCACCGAGCAAATGTTCAAAAACAGAGACAGAGGTGGTCGAGAAGCCGGCGGCGCAGGAAGTCAGGGCTTTGATCTCGGTCTCTGCTGTCGGTGGCTCAGAGTTAATGGCAGGCTGCGCATTAACGAGGGCAGAGCTGAGGTGAGACCCCCCACGGAGCGGCCCGGTTCAGGGTCTGACGCACGGCGGCCCGGTTCGACCGCACAGAGACACACCGTTTGCAGCTCATTATTTACTGTGACTGCGTGACTAATGTCTTTTGAAACGGCTCGTGTTCATGTGGGTGCAGTCAGGCCCGTACACGAGGCCCCGCCCACGCGCCTGCACGTCAACCAATTAGCCTCTGTGACCCTCTCACCTGCGAAG